>NW_028143491.1:0-82808 GCF_977018435.1 Lepisma saccharinum | reverse complement strand
AAGAACGTATAAGAACGTTTACCGAAACGTTGAAACGTTTCAACGTTTCGGTAAACGTTCTTATACGTTCTTAAACGTTTCAACGTTTATATAAGAACGATAAAAAACGTACTGTGATACTCATCTTCACGATTAGTCAAACGTAGTATTCATTCGCTGTACATATTTTCCGTCCTTAAATTCTAATAGTAACAAAAACCTTCCATCTCTCATTTTATATTTAATTCTGTGCAAATCACATGCCTGGAAGCTTGCGTGTATCACCCTCACTGTTTATTTAGATTTTGACCTTAACTATTAATCATGCATTTTTTATTGCATATTTCCCATGTCAACACAAAATATATATTTTCTCTTGGATTAATTTTAACAATGATGATGAAAATTAGAGAAAAAGTAGAGAGAGAGAGAGAGTCCTCCTCCGTAGCTGAGCGAGTTACGGCGTTCACTCGTCTTGAGATTGTTCGCTGCGAGACGGCATAGGTTCGAATCCGGCTCTGATCGGAATTTATTCGGCCTACGTATAGGGCCGGTAGCAACCCACCATCGTGAGAAAATTGGGGGAGCTATGAGTGACTGGTGTAAGCTGGTTTCAGATATCTTCTATAACAGCTGAGGGTTCGTCGTGCTGACCAAGATCACCTCGTTGCCAGTTAAAGATAACTATAGGTAGGATTCCCCATCCAAATTTTTGTTTCGTGTTCATGGCAATGGTGGTGCCCAATGCTGCAACTTTTTCTCGCAAAAAAGCATCTCTGCTCATGACCCTCCTGAAAGCGGCATGCTCCAATTTCTTGTCTGCTTCGTGACGTGCATCCAAATTCGTGTGCGTGTTGTAAGCAATATCGTGATTTTTGCATGCCGCGTCCAACAGATTCACACCCTTGTCTCCTCTCTCCAATCTTTTCCCGAGTTTGGTACCCGGTCCGCAGTATTGGTAGCCAGGTAAATGCATCTCGAAAAATAACTTGTTGATGATGTCGTTCACGAGTCCCTTTCCTTCGGCAACGTTCCAGAATCTCGGAGGCAGCATGTTGATAATTTTGATCAGGTAGCCGATACCTTTGTCGTCGTTCACGATGAAGTTGGAAAGTTTGCCAACATTGTAATTGGAGAGTGATGTTACCCCTACAGATTTTCCTTCACAATAGAGGTTGTTGACACTCATCGAAACACACGCCCCAGAAGACGACTGGTGGATGGATAGTTGTGTATGCCAGCCACCAGTTGGGCCTGCGATCAGTTTAGTTGTTTTAAATTGTGAGTGTGTGTGTGAATTGAAACACTACAATTTCTTACCAAGTGGTAATATATCGACGTCTTGTAATCAGTATGTCCTATTCCGAGTTCCAGTCAGGTCGCATAATCAATATTTCAAATTCCATTTTAAACGTATCCCGAGTCGTGATTAGCCTATGTGTGCAAAAAATAATGTTAAAACAAACTCTTGACCTCAATAATACAAGTTGTGTATTTTCTTTCAGCTGTGGTTCCCTCTTTTTTTCGCGAGAAATAACGAATTAACCTAATCATTAACTCAACAAATAAAAAATGCATCTCTAAATTAATTAATAAAAACTGTTATTACACCCAAACCTCTATTTTATCGTAAATATAAATAAAATATCATCTCACATAGTGAAAACAATGTGAAAATTGTTCTAGTAAGTGATATATGATTGTCAAACACATACATAAATACATTATGTTACAGATTCCACCGATGTAGTTTCCGGTGAAATAATTATGATGAAATTACTTTCCGGTTCTCGTCGGTAAAATCTTTGATCGCACACCGAACACGTTTCAATGTTATTGTGAGATTGAAGTTCATCGCTGGATAATAGAAGCATTTGGTTTCGATTCGCATAAGAGGCTGCCAATAGTCTCAACCTCTTCAACTATCTTTTCAAAAAAATATTTGATTACGTCTGGTCCTCGGTAAACATACGGTTCATCTATCCTATCCTGTCGGACAACAACAATATCCGAAACTCGAGGCTTCGTGCGGTGTTGTGGAAGAAAATTCGGAGATAAAGAATATACATAACTTGATTTATTTATTTCTTCTCTTGTTTTTTCTGAGGGCATATGCAAGTCTTATTCAAAAACTAGAATAATTGTGCCTTTCGAATCGAATTTATGGAGGAGTAGAGAGAGGGCCAATATTAACAGGTTAGAAACAAGTGATATTATAATAATAGCCGTCGCCATTTCAGAGTAGCAAATGTTTAACATTAATTGTTGAATTTTATTTTAGGCTAGGCATATTGACTTCGTCAATTTTATCAAAACAACCATTATTCATCCTCATCGTTGCCATTAGCCAAAATAGCCTCGCTTCTTTTCTTTTCCCAATTTTCGTAGTAATCTCCGTTCACACTTGGCTTTTGTAGATTAACAAAAATCGTCTGAAGTTTGAACACGTCATACAGGTGCAACCTGTTTTTGTGATTGTTATCATCGATTATTCAAAGTGTCTAATTTTCGCATATTCAAATACACACAAGTGGAGGGGGTTCATGCCACATTAGTGATTTTAAATTGTATTCTCGGAGCCATGCACACATTTCCTAACATTGTTGCCTTGTAGTCGATGAGTTGTGCAGGTACAGCTGTGAAGTTGTTAATAAGACCCAACACAGACAAGTCACCCAACATTGCTTTTCGACATAGATTTTTAACTAGAAAAATTGTTATGATTACAGTACACCCATATCAGTATTCAATAACATAGTGCCATTTTTTCTGTTTCTGTTGCCAACAAAAGCAAATCTACAGACCACAGGTTCGAGAAATAAGACATTAACTATATTTTGCATACATGTAGGTACGCCCCGCAAGGTGTGTTATTGGAAGACTCAATACATGTGAGCAGTGGAGTAAATTTTTTTTCTTTTATTTTGATGTCCATGCATTTATCTGAACCCCCTTGTCCAACCAAAACAAAAGCTCCGGTCCCATCTGGAGACTGCAAAAACTGATATGTATGTTTATTCAGAAAAACCATCCATGGACAATACCGTTGCGCCCTCCATGTGCATTTTCCTTGTTGGCTGAACGCAAAGATGCCCGAGACTGCTTTCGAAATTGCTTTCAGCCTCGCATCACGATACAGCCGTTTTCTACAATTCTATTAGCCTACTATTATTATCTAAAACTATTTCATCACACACAATCAAAAAAATAAAAAAAATAACATTTCTCTCCTTCACTCGCTTTTAGCCATCGTCCAGTGTCCTTCTAGATAGCAGGTGAATCGTGACTAGCAAAAGTATTGAAATCAAAACATAAATTATCCGTTATAACCCCCTCCTCTTTTTTTTTTCTCTCCCCTTCTTTACATGCACGCTCGATGACATTGAAATAAACAAAAACACACCGCTATGCTTAACAAAAAAAAAACATCCATTGTACAACTCTATAGGTCGAGGTTCATAAGTCTCGTGCATCTCATGCCAGAGGTTGTATATCTTGTTTACAGTTTATAGTAGCATCATATTCCTTCACTCGAGAGACTTGCAAAACAGCTCATTACTAGATCTGTTTTGTCCATATGACAATGCTTGCTATCAGTAATAAAATATTTATGCTGTTTAACCTAACAGCTGAGGGGGCCGGAGCATTCCACATTTACCTTTGCTAGTGCAATAAATATCAATATTTTTAAGTTATGCAATAATTTTTGACATTATATTCATGTCCATTTCCAAAGCTAGATTTATATACACAAACAACTCGCTCTTGCAATATATTATCTATTGTGAAAAATTCTCGCATGTTCGCGAAACAGAAAATACACGTCATAGCTTCCGTGAATCGAGCGCAAGGTTACTGGAGCACGCAAAATACCGTATGCCAAAAATTAAATATTCCAAATGCAGGCATCATGCACAAATAAAATAATCGGGTTGAATTTACAGTCTAAAACCACCATGTTCTGGCAGCAAGTATCAAAAACATGTGGTTAGAAGATTTTGATAGAAAGTAAGTAAAATAGTTGTTGCAAGTTACTTTTTAAACCCAGTACATGTGTAGGAATATATTGCGTATAAGCTGTCTCACTCTCTCCGTATGTGTGTCAGGTAGTCGTGTCGATCGTTAGTTGTATGTCACAGCTTAACTGTACTAGGTAATATTTTTACATAAGGTAAGTTGGCATACTCTGCGAAGGTATATGTTTCAAGCTTCTAGCTGTAGAGCCTATTTGCAAAGTGTGCAGCAGATGTCACCTAGAGCACCGTTCCATCCGGGGACTCAGCCAACCTCCGTTGTCCGAATTCGCGGCAGACGTGGAGTCGGAGGGGAGAGCAGAAAGGCGCAACAGATGCACGCTTGAACTCGCTGTGACGCTGCGCTTGGCATCCATATTCTAACTTGCACTTTGTACAGACAACATTTACTGATTAGACGATGTAAAACTAAGTGATACTTTAACATTTTATCGATAATACTGAATATAGAAAAATTATAAATAATAAAATAGCATGTTACATTTTTAATATGAGTAGTAAATAGGTGGAAATCATTGTAATGTTTGTTTGGCGTCTGCCTTCTGCTTCCGTGCGGTGCGCCTGCGCCCCAAAGCGCGGTGGGTGAAGTTCGGGCTGACACCTGGCGGGAAAAATAACAACCATACTACAAGAGAACATGCAGATTCGGACGACTTGGACGTAACTTCAACAGCACGCGAGAGCAACAGAAGAAAACAGTACAGAAAGCTTGCCAATCCGGACACAGCCTAAGTTTGGCTCGTCGAAAGCAACTCAAACAGTGTTGCCAGCTGTAGGTTAATTTTCCCCCGTTATACAATTGCAAGAAGTAAGTTGCTTATACCCTATCTGGAAAATGTGTCCATGGCTTATGTCGTAGGTTAATTTAGTTTGCAATAAATCTTGTGTGTTGGCCCTTACAAGTGATATAGCTGCCTTTCTGCCTTTGAGTCACCTGTAAAGTTATATGTGGGTGGGCGAGTGAGGTTAGTTTAGTTTACAATAGATCGACCTGTCATGCTATATACTACTTTCTGCTTTTTGAGTTACCTGTAAAACTATATGTGGGTGGGTGAGTGAGGTTAGTTTAGTTCACGATAGATCACACTTTGAATTTGCTCACACTCTCTCTGTCTGTGTGTCAGGTGGTCGTGTCGATCGCTAGTTGTATGTTACAGCTTAACCCGAACTAGGTAATATTAACTGTACTTCAAAAAATAAAATTGTATGTATCTCATATCAAACTAGAAATAAAAAAAATCAAATATTAAGCATTCATGCAGATTAATTAAGCCATAAATTCAAAATTTTGACCCCCACACAAATCGCATTACATACATACATACATGTGGAAAAACAAAAGTATGCTTTTTTTCGCCCCCATGGTGTTTACAAGAGCCCCCTGTAAGTAAGACTAATCAGGGGTGGACCTACAGTTTCAAAAACCACTTGTGCGAGTATCAAATCCTTAAATACCACTGCACCATAGGAGGAGGAGGCCCGGTGAGAGGGGGTAGAAAGCTGGAAACATTAACACCGCTATTGCCAGTTAGCATCTTCTTCATCTTATTGCATACTTATCATCTTATAGAAGATTACGCCGTCAACTTGTAACTTGTAGGTTAGCCTCGCCTGTGAAATATCATATATTTAAAAAAACAAAAAAATTGTGAAGCAACTAGTCAGTGTTGCCAACTCCTATTGGACAAATCTTCGACGACAACCCCCTCGCACAATTCAAGCACGAAAACTTCCGCAACAAACCTCGGTGCGAAAAATAAATTTCCCCACTGGTCCAAGCACACCCTTCCACGCATACAAAAGCATTTCGACAAGCACATGTACAATTTGGATTTCACCTCGACGGTGCTGCAGAATAACAACAATCCAGCCGATAAGACACCTCTGATCAAATTAACGCTGCACACTACGATCAAAATCCAATATAAGTTAGTTCGGTGCGCAAATTAAAAAAATAATAACTCACAAAACTCTACAGAGGCATTGGGCTTTTGATAGCCATGGCCGTTAAAACTAGTGTTGAGCACCCACGCACCCTGGCAAAGTTATAGGGGCCAGAAATCCTAAAAAAAACAACAATTATTATTTGTTTGTTTGCATCACAATACGAAAATAATAAGAAGTACGTACGTGTGTGTGCGTGTGCAGCACATCGTCCCCGCGAGAGAGGTTTGCAAAAATCACGATATACATTGGCGCTCGGGACTTGGAAATAATTCGTATTCGCTCACCACTGTTGCCAGCTTAGTCTCTCTCTTTATCTTACAGCAACATTGGCATCTCTGTGTTTTTTTAGTTATAAGCGAGTTGCCAACACACTCTAGTTAATAATGCTACATATTATACACACACGCACACACATACTGTGCTACCATCCATCCATCCCTCTCTCTCTTTTACGGCAGTATATATTTGTTGCCGGCTCTCTTGCCCAGTGTATGTTACGCCAGTATATAAATTTGGCTAAGCCCTTGCCAAGTAAAAAAAGCTGTAGGTAAATATTAGCAACACTGTCGGTTGTTTAACTCTTCCCTCTCTCTCTTCTCTCTTTTTTTTGTAAAATGCTAAGGCAAAAGTACCAGTAGGTTGGCAAATTGTTTTATGCACTGTAAAGCCTCAAGCAGTATTGCCAGCTCCTTGCTTTAGGCTAGGTTAGACCAAATAAAAACCATAGTGACTTTTCGAGTAAGATGTTGGCAATACTGCAGAACAAACCTCAAGCAGTGTTGCCAGCTCCTTGCTTGAGGTTAGGTTAGACCCAAAAACAAACCTTGGTGATTTTTTTAAGTGAGGAGTTGGCCACACTGCGAGAAAAGCCTCAAGCAGTGTTGCCAGCTCCTTGCTTGAGGTTAGGTTAGACCCAAAAACAAAAACCTTGGTGATTTTTTCAAGTAAGAAGTTGGCAACACTGCGAGCCTCACCGAGCCTCATTTTCGGTTGCTCAACCGGGGACACTACTCTACTCTCATTGTAGGTTAGTTTAGTGCATAAAACGCCGTAAAATAAAAAATAGGTTAAGAACAAGTTGGCAACACTGCTTGAGGCTTGCTTTGCAGTGTTGCCAACTCTTTGCTTGAGGTTAGGTTATACCCAAAAACAAAAACCTTGGTAATTTTTTCGAGTGAGGAGTTGGCAACACTGCGAGAAAATGGAGCTCATGCCTTACGAGAGAAATCCATTAAGGCGAGCTCCACCGAGCTCCACTTTCGGTTCTTGAACCGGTGCACCTGCACTACTCACTTTGCATATCTTTTCTATGGTCTTCCCCATACTCCATATTTCAAACCTCTTCTCTTTTCTTTCTCTTTCTCTTTTTCTATCTCTTCCAATTCTCCCCTGCCACTCTTCTTCCTTCTTCTGTTTATTTCCAATCTATCCTCCTTCTCATAGCCATTCTTTTCCAGCTGTTTCCATACGCTATTTATTTTGCCTTCTTTTTCACATTCTTTTCTTCATTCTGTTCTCTATATTCTTTATAAAAAAGAAGTTTTAGTTTTTAGCATGCTATTACATTTAAGTATATATTTCATAGATATGCATTTTAAAGGCAGGTGCTTGATATTTTAATTTTTTTCTCCGAAAATTACAAAATAAAAAGGGGGCCCATATTCATGGACGTCCGCAGGATTTTTTCCAGGGAGGGGCAAGCAAGGTAATTTTTTTCCAGGGGGGGAAAAGTACACATATTTTCCTCCAAAATAGTGATGCCCTTTCAAAAAACACTATTTCTTCAACGAATTTATAATAATTAACATAAATTACTGTGATTGAAATGAAATATATAATTTTTAAGTCCAGCTGCCCCACTTAGCCCCCCCTTCCGGACGCCCATGCCCATATTTAGACCTTTTCCTCTACACACCCCCTCTGCCTGCTCACCTACTTCTTCTTTAGAACCGTAACTAATGCACGGCCTGTGACGAGAGCAATAAACATGGGTATGGGTGTGTGTGTGTGTGACAGACACATACGCATATCAGCTGAACTCCGTGGCGGAGTGGTTATCGCAGCGCGCTACGAAGCCAGGAATCCAAGGTTCCAATACCGGCACGGGTGTCCTTCGTGAGTGTTCCCTCATCAACTTCATCATATTGGTATATGGTTGGTATCACTCATTCTCATCTTCGCGATTAGAAAATTGGCAGAAAAGCGAAGTAAACTAAATCAAATCAATGGACATCCCCCTCCACACACAAATTTCTAATCAATACTTGCATCTTGTGACATCCACATTTCGTTTTTGACGGATTCACCAATTGAGAGAGTACATACTGGAACGCTTTGGTTTCCTTGTAATTTGTCACACACAAGAGTTTCACTACGCAGAAATTTCAGCGAAAAAATGCAGGTTTGACCAGGATTCGAACCCGGGTATTTTTGAATCAATGTTTACGCCAGCCACTTTCCTCCGGGGAAATATCAAACTTCCCGGGAGGAAATGTCCCAGCCAACAAATGATAATACTAATAATAGCAATTTCCATATTTTTAAATCGCCCATTATCTCTAATATGTAGTTTAGTGTAAATTTCGATTAGACTACATAAGACCGCAGACAAATGATTAGGCAGACATTTATCTCAGGCAGCAAACCTTTTGCGGTTTCTGCAAGAAGTTCATCGTATCCACCGCTTGGAGGTGCCCGGTTTCACTTCTGTATCAAACTCTCAAACAGCAGATGGCGCTGGTATATTTCAACCAATTAATACATTTGTCTGCGATAAGACGATTCCTCAACAAACTATTGTCTGACTAACCGTTAAGATAGCTGTAAGAAGTTGAAATTTGGTACAATGTAACGTTACATTACACCAGTTATCAAAAAGGACGAAACAGTGCTTATTATTACAGTACGAAAAAACGAACTCAGTGACAGAGTGGTTGGTACAACGCACTACGACACCAGTCAGTGGCGCAACCACAGGGGGGGCATTGTCCCATCAACATTTCGTTGAAGCCAATTCTAGGGGGGCAAACGTTGACGGCCAAGAACATCTGCAGGGGCACAGAGGAGCAATTGCCCCCCTCGATTTCAAATTTTATGGAATTAATAATACATTTCGTAAAATTTTCTTGGTCGCTTCGCTCGCAATGCCTGTTTTCCATTATTAGCTAATGTGAAATTCAACGTGTTGAAAAAATATTGCGAATTGTTTGTTCCAAACATATCCTTTAGCATTGACTTCTACCCCCTCTTTGCGTAATTTATGAGGATATTCACGTCTCTGATACTACTACTACTAGTAATAATAATAATAATGTCATTATTATTATTACTATTATTATTGGTACGTTTATCCTGGTGCTTGCCCCCCAGACAAAAAAATTGTGGTTGCGCCTCCGACAGGACTTCCGGGTTTGAATCCCGGTTCTTTAATCTTTGTGAGTCCCTTCAATAATTTCGTCATATGAGCACTTACCCTCATATTCGTGTTTAAACAATACTGACAGAAAAAGGAAGTAAAATATACTAAATCAATCCATCAAACCGATTAGGCTGTTACGTGCCATATATAGATAAGTTTACAATAGGGAAGTATAGATGACAGCACCTATAAACAGAAGTAAGAATAATGTTTCTGTTTGTCGAATTGTTAATAAGAGTACAAAACAAGATGAAGTAGATAGTTCATAATGATAGTTAATATAAGAAAGAAAATAATGAACAGAAGAATATATGTGTATATGTATGTATATTATTGCAGAAACTAAAGTTCTCAAAAGCATAAATATGTTTAGAATGCATAAATATATAGAGTTATATAAAGTTTAAATACAGGTCAGAATGTGCAATAATGTGTATGTTCTAACAGATCACTGATATTTTAAGAGTATCTACCAACCCCGTGGAAGTTTTGCTTTACATCAGCTGTGGTGCGTTCCAGCCGCGATCCCACAGCATTTTGGTTGCCCGACACTACCGCTGCACCGACTTGGGAGCGCTTCTCGAACGGCAGCACCAAGCTCACACTTGTGGTTGAGGACAGTATAGTGGTGGCGCGTTCTAGCCGATGACACAAAGTTTTGTAAATTAGCTTATCAGAAGGCTCGAGGCCCAAAGTTAGAGGAATTTATAACTTTAGAGAGAATTGGGACTGGAAATGAAGAGACAAATTGATAAATTCGCAACGATTTCTTAGAACTTTGTTATAATGTAATACAGAAGTTAAGGCTAGATACAAATATATAGATTATCGCTTCTGGAACTAAGTGATGACAAGAGAAGAATATACGAGGGCACATCAATAAGTTACACAAGTAACCCACGAGCGAATATCCTCATCACAAGTTCAATTCGCAAGAAGGAAACCAAATTCCCAAGAAGGAAGTCCAATTTCAGAGAAGGAAGCCCAATTCCAGAGAAGGTAGCTCAATTCCAGAGAAGGAAGCCCAATTCCCGAGATGGAAACCAAATTCTCAAGAAGAAAGCCGAATTCCAGAAAAGAAAGCCCAATTCTAGAGAAAGAAGCCCGAGTCTAGTAAAGGGGAGTAACAAGAAAAGTAAATGAAACGACAGTGCTACGAGATGAATATTAAAAAAAATTAGTGAACATTTATAGAATAGAATAGAATTATTTAGATATGCAGAATATCTAAGAAGTACTGTGTGAACATTGGAAAAATATAAGTAATGTTGAGACATCTGATATGAATATTGGACGTAGTTAAATGTTTAAAGGAAGAATGTCACATAGAGATTGATTTATATACATATATACGATTGTAATGTTAATGTAAAGAAATTACGAGATAATATAACCAACTAATAGTCTCCATTGGAAGATATGCATTGTCTGATTCATAGTTATGACTAGGGCTCCGAAGTTTAAGACCTATAAATTGCCAAAAAAAGACCTATAAAAAGACCTAAAAAAAGGACCTAAAAACTGAAAAAAGTACGTACAAATGTGATCCAAATTAATTAATAACTTCAGTTTTAACCTCCCCACCCCCTCCCTCTGAGCGGCACCTTGAGATCTTTGCAAGCGTGTGTTGTCTAGTCGTATACACCGTGCTGAAAGCTTCAAGACAAGAGAAAGTTGCCACTTACAGCGCGACTTTCCAGACAAGTTACGGTTAAAAGATTTTGTACTGTACCTGCTTCAGTCGTCCAAAAATATTTTTCTCTCGTTTCAGGGATGGTTCATATATATATATATATTATTTATTTACTACAGAAAGGATGTTTAAGAGGTGATGAACTGATGATGATTCGAATTGAGAATGGGCAGTAAAAACGTAGTCGAAAGAAGGTAAAGTTACAAAAAAAGCCGTTAAGACCTAAAAATGTCCAAAAAAGGACCAATAAGCCAAAAAACGCCGAAAAAGACAAAAAAGGACAAATAAAACCCACCTTTTTCTGGCCTACAAGACCCAAAATGAACATACATTATATTGGGAACAAATAACACTTCAACCCTGAGGTAATGGCCGTGGTATATAAGTGAACAAAACTAACGTAGCAAGGGTATCTGAGAATAAACTTTGGCCAAGCAACTTTTTTTTGGCAACTCCGTTCGCCATTGCATGTCAGCCTGACAACTTCGTGCCAGCCCACATCGTCTGACGTCACAACCATTGAAACAGCGTTTATGGTCATATATATCTGCAAGTGGGAAATCCGGTTGCAGTGATTCGCGTGCAGACGAACTAACTGAGAACATAATGTGCCTTCATCCTAAGAAACTCCGAGGAAGAAATGGCAAGAACGTTTCGTCTGACTGCCGATACAAGTACAGAACACGAACAGGATGACTTTACCTAATGAACACCTCCCTGGCTCTCCGGATGTGAAAACACAAGCACTAATTAGCAAGAGTCACGCACGAAATATCCCTCGCGTCGCTCGAATGGCGCTTGGGACGCCCTCGCACGCAGCACGACGAACTAATTTCCTGCTGAGCATCATGGGAAGAGGGAAAATTCCATGGGAGGGCAGCACCCTCTGCCATAAGCACAAAATAGGCTGAACAGATGAACAGTAAACGTTGGGCTATATGAGACACGAAAATATGTGATAGTACACATCTCATTAAAATGGCTATCCAAGATGGCGGCCATTCAAAATGGCGGCCGACATTGAATTAGTTAACGCCATCTCGGCTCCACCTTGTCTGGTTATAAGTAATGTTCCTTTTTCGTAACAAACTCTAGAAGATAAACCTCTATATTCTGATGTAAATGTAGTAGTTTCTGAGAAATTTTTCTTCATGATAATATTTGGTCTACTTTGCTATTACTGAAACGTGGCTCCTTGTAACAAAAAATAGCACGTTACAAAATAAAAAGATTATAATTTCAGGTATAATTTAATAAAAAAGAGTCATTATGAACCTCAGAAATAAAATGTGAAACTTCAAATACTGTCGATCGCACCATTTAAACAAAATTTATTTTGTAGTCCTAAGTGCATAATGAAAAATTGTATATCTGTGTTGTGTGAGGGTAAAATTAGCAGAAGTAAGTCACAACAGCTAAGTAAGTCAGTTCAGAGGAAAACTCCAGAATTATGTTTCCTACGATTCAAGATGGCGACACGATATTCAAAATGGAGGGATGACCCTTCTGTTAAGGCTTCTAAAATGGAGAACTGTTTCAGTTTCAACCGTTGCCAGCTCCCCTGTTTTCGTTTCATTTTAATCTTTATAAATCTGCTCTCATATCTTCCTGTTTTCCCATTAGGAGGTACAAGTATTGGATTTGGTATCTATATAATTGGATGCTACATTTATATCAACAGTGGACGGAGTATATTACCGTCTCGTCCAGACTTCCTCTCTTGATTTTTCAAAGAAATAGAATAACTTTTTTGCCATATTTCTAATGGCAAAAGCTTGATCCATGCAGTTCACATGGGAGACACACAGTGCAATTGTATATACAAAGTCCGGCAACAAAACCTCTTTTCAATTATAAATATATAAAAATGGATGTATGTGTTTGTTTCTTCAGCAATAACTCTCGAACGTCTGGAGCGATTTCAACCAAACTTGGTACGCGTATCACTTGCAACCTGTAAATAAATACTGTGGGGGCAAGATACCCCTGGCATACCTAGGGGTGGAGTGGGAAGGGGTGACATGTAAAAATAATCGAGAACCACCGATATTAAATTCCGCACAAACAGACATCCGTGACTCTATGCAATCCGCACAACGATAGTGTTTCTCGGGTTGTCTAACATTCAGGCCGTGTTGCAAATGGAATCCATAGTTCTCGTGATACTTGCAATGCGGTTCAACTCCAAGTTCATTACCTATCGGCGCGGCAACTGAATCTGACGGTTTTTGAATCAACATTGAACGGAAGTTACTCGAGGTAACGACATTCACCGTAATCTGCATGTTCCCAGTCAGAATACCATTTTACTGTGCGCATGGAACATATAGCTATCATTGAATACGTAGCTTACTTTCACTTATTAAACACGTATTTTTTCGTTTTCCGATTCGATGTGTATTTCGCACGATATGTGACCGTCAGCTTTAGTTGCCGGACCCTGTATATGCAACTGAAACATTGCAACATCCCAGCTATAAATGAGATATTAAGTCCTGTATGGAATATCCCCTGTGCATTGCAATGAAGCGCCACCTTTTACAGTTTCCTCGATGGCGTAGTGGTAACGTCGTCGCCTTGTCATCAAGGGGTCACATTGCACAATGGTTCGGACCCCACTTTAAACTGCACGCCCAGTCCCGATTAGCATATATGTGCACAAAGTGAACTTGAAACATCAATTATATAACAATAAACTGCTCAGAGATACATATGAGCATATTAACCTCTTACTTTTCTGACATTTCAAACAGGATCACCCTGTATTTTCAATCGGTCCGTCAATAGATTGAAATAATAAATCGACTGGGTATGTCAAGATCATGTTCGAAAGTAACCTATCAGACAACATTTAGGGTGAAATTTAAAAAAAATAAAATCTAAATCTTAAGAGGTGTTTCAGAGGCCCCATTGAGATCTTAGTTACAAAAAAAATGTTATTAATTAATCAAGTTACTCGAATCGCGAAAATACAATGCGAAATAAACTATAAACCATAGTGTGTTGCAAGATATATCTGCCCAGTGTAAATATTTCCGTCACATATTCTGAATTTGTGTTTAACCTTAGCTTACCCGAGGTGGGCTGTCAGGCCTATCTCCACTATTTTTCGATTTTTCAACTCTGATTTTTTGATAAAAAACAAAGTAAATTATATTGTTTCCAAGGGCGTTCCCAATATGTGTGTATTAGTTTTGATTCTAACAACATAAGTGTAATGTAAATAGGAGGCAAAATGCACTAGGTGGGCCTACGAGTATCAGGTGACATCTTTGAATGTGTTATTCGAAACACTCACGCCAGTAACAGTGTGCAATCAGTTGGTAATGATGGTAATTTTTGTAATTAATAAACAATTGCCCTTTTTTTAAGCAAAATAGTATTAATAAAAAAATATGGTTTTTGTGAGTTTAAGCAAATGGTGAATTGTGAATTATTGTGAATTAAATATTTTTTGGGTGCGTCAGCACTGAGGCTATTTTGCACCCGTTACACTATACGGGGTCCAGCCCCTTATCATGACAAACTTAAGAGCGTGTCTGAAAACTAAAATTTCCTTACCTTGGTTAAAAGCTGAGGCTAAAAAGGGCGCTCAGCACAAATAAGGACAAAACACAGGACGACACAGAATCGTACTGGTCAAAGGACCAGTCGCCAGAGCCTCGTTAGTCTGCAGTCCAGGGTGTACTACGTGGAAGTGAGGTTGACCATTGGGTGCACCCCTTACACCCCTAAGCAAATGGTGAAATATATGTGACACTCATGTAATAATTGGTTATTTTTTAGGGTAATTTTAGTAATTATTATTGATTGATTTGCTTTATTTGCGAAGACGGGGATGAGTGACGATATAATGAAATTGATGAATGGACACTCGCAAACATCCATGCTCATACCGGGATTCGAATCCGGGACCCTTGGCATCGTAGCTCGATTTGCTAAACCAATCCGCCATGGGGACTGGGTTGTAATTATTATAATAAATACAACTGGACATATATAATGAACAAATGAAGCAGCGGTTCAATAAAAAAAGAGTGGTTTCTTGAATTTTAGTGATAAAAAGTGTCTTGGCTTGTGAGCCTCCTCCCCCTCAGGTATGTAAGTTTCTCGTACGGCACGGCTAAGCTAGGGTTAAGAAGGATTCGAATGACATCCTATACTCTGTCCCAGCTAACTATAGAGCAGGCAAACGAAATCAAGTCTCTGCGCAAGTAGTGACGCGAGACGGCTCCACCAATGAACACGCGAGAGGAACGGGATCGCGTGGAGGGGTGAAAGCGACTGCCTTCCCAGCAGCGTGTACTGCTTCGCTCCGGCCACTCGATTTTCCTCGCTTCTCTGGCGCTATGCGCGGCCTTGCTTCACAGTTAGCTGGGACAGGGTATAGTCTTCAGTCCCTGCCCCCTGAATTCCGTGACGAAAGATTGCGGAGGGAAGGACATGCAACGCGCAGAAAACCAGATCAAGAGCAGAGAATTGCAGGAAAATCATAAACGGGAACGTGAAATGAGGTCGGCAGTCTCCGCTCCGTGGCTAAAAATGTTAAGGTCCCACTTAGTATGCAGAGACGAGGGAGTTTCTAGTGTGAGTGTGCGAAATGGAGAGGCCGCGCGGTGTATCCCGGCCAAGGCATTTTTAGAATTTGGTTCATTGTCGCGGCGGGAAGGTCAGGCCGCTTCCACGCTCGCTATCAGATGTCGCTCGTGGGAGTTATCTCAGGATTCTAAGCTTCAGAGCACAAGTTCATTTCCTGTGCGAGAACACGACAACATCTCAGCTCTTCACAGGATTCCATTCATTAATTTGGAAAGCACTGATCCACAGCTCTTAATGAAATTAAGGGTAATTCTCAAAAAAAGGGGGTAATAAAAATGTTTTAAAATATTTACAGTTTTTTTCCTCAGTAAGAGTTAAATTTGGTCATTAGTTACAAGATTCATAATCTTTATTTCTTTCAGAAATATTTTTCCCTCTTTTCGGAATTTTACACAGAACACTCTCCGTGGAATGTCCGCATTCAAAATGAATGTATATGCACTATTTTAATAGTATATCCATTATAACAAGTTATGTTTTAATATAAAAAGGTAAAGTGCTCCCCTGTGCTTTGCACCACACCATGAAGGCGTGTAGGGGGTGTGGAGTTAGGGTCCCACACTCTTTTGAACACGGCCGAAGGTGGGGGTGATGTGATCAGCACCACGTCCCTGGCCGGCTTTACCCTCCATAGTTTCCTCCAGGTACCCACTTTATACGACGCTGGGTGAGCGCCGGAGCTGCTTGAACAAGTGGAAAAAATCCCGGTTCTCACCCGCCGGGGATCGAACCCGGATGTCTCGCATGGTAGTCAGACGCCCTAACGACTGAGCTACCGCGGCTATGTTATTGTTAAATTGTTATTATTTCATAATCACCTTAGAACACCCTATGAACATCAAAAATAATTTTAAAAATATCTTGGTTGAGTAAAATGTAAAAATATAATGTCCCAGGGGGAACTTTCCACTCCGTGGACACTAGTTCCTATAAAAACCCACAGGTTTCATCACTGTTCACTCCACACCTGGAAATTGTATGGAATGGATGCCATTGTGATTGATTGATTGATTTTCTTTATTTTACTTCGCTTTCTGTGCCACTTTTGGCTAATTTGCGAAGATGGGGATGAGTGATGACATGATGAGACTGATGAAGGGACACTCACAAACATCCATGCTTAGGGCAGGATTCGAACCCGGGACCCCTGGCGTCGTTGCGCGATGTGCTAACCACTCCGCCACGGGGTCCGGCTGGATGCCATTGTGATTTGAAGAGACAGTTGCCTGTGCTTATATTGCCTTTTGTGTGAGATTTGTGGCACTAATTTTAAGGTTCCAACTTTGTTGAGATCACATCTTCACTTCCTGCACAAACTTCTCGAGGCGACGAATTTTGCAAACCATTCATTAATACGATTTGAGTTATCAACATTATGTACACAGCTCATTTGAAAATCTCTGTTTGTCTCACTTGAATTTCCATGAAGTAATAAAACAAAAGAAAACATTTTGTCTCCTTCGTGAGAGTTTCCTCTGTGGATCGAGATGTCCACGAAGGTGATGATTTCATGTTTTTATCATTTGTTGAATCCAAATTAATAAAACTATTTGTAAGTTTAGGCTCAGCTCTCCTTTTAAAGTGAGTTTTTGGAGATTCGGATATTTTTCTCCTTATATCTCTTGTTTACCAAATGAATAATTTAACTTATTGGTAAGTAAACTTCTTATTGTTATTTCCACTTTCTTTTAAAAATGTAAAATTTACCATTCTAGCAGGCCACTGATAACTACACTGTAATTTTATGGATTACGTGTAAACAATTTCTGAAAATCATGTTTGATATAATTTATTTCTGCACCTCCTCGTCTACTCCGTGGACAAGCCAATTTTACAAATTTTAATTTTCTGATTAACTAGGTGCAAAGGATCTTGGCCAAGGTTAGGTTCCTTAAGGACAGAATATTTAATAAGTTTTACAAATTGTAAATAATTTCTATTTTTTTTTTGTGAAATCCTTTTCGCGTTTCTACCACTTTTTTTTTAGAATGACATATAACAATAGAATTATCGTATATAGGTTATGGATGGATTTGCGACATAGAAATGTAATAGTTTCGGATCAGGAGATCTTTCCCAAATTCGGATTTATTCCTGGATTCAGATCTGTCGTACAGATTTCGCATATCGTACCTTTACAATAAGTAAAGTTATTTTGTTCAAAAGTAACCCAGTTACTGGTACTTGAAATATTTAATATTTTGTCACTCGACAAATGGAGGCAAATAAGTCAATTAACATTTCTCTCCAAACTTACTAATGGTAAAATAGATTCTGCTAATCTGCTGTTGAATTGAAATTTTTACGTACCAAACTGTACGTTAAGGCCCAGAACTGACCTCTTTCAAATCACCCTTGGAAGAACCAAAATGGCAGAAGCTGAACCGATGAGGAGAATGCGCAAGTTATTTAAGGACAAGAGCGAAGGGGGAGAGAAGAAGGAAGAGGAATGAAGAAAGGAAGGATAAGGAAAAGAGCTTGAAATAAGGAGTCCAACCACTTTCCAGATGAAAAGAAATGTTTATCAAAATCGCCTGTCAGATGAAACAACAGTTGACAGAAGGTCACCTGCTGGAACGCCTGGAATGGAATGATCCAGATAAACAACTTTCTAATTATCTTATGTCTGGAGGGGAGTGATTTTTGTCTCTCTCTCTCTCTCTCTCTCTCTCTTTCTCTCTCTCTCTCTCTCTCTCTCTCTCTATATATATATATATATATATATATATATATATATATATATCTTCCTGTGTTGTACATTTGTATTTAGTATAGAGTCTGAAGAAGACCTTGCTAAAAGGTTGAAACGTAACGTTTAGTTTATGTTTTTAAATAAAATAAATTCTTCCTCGGTCAGCATATTGAGTTTTTGGTTATCATGGAAACAAGGCTTAATGGTGTTATAAGCAGAGATGTGCGTTTACACGTAAACAACGATAGTCTACATTCTACACGTAGACTATTTTATACACGTAGATGACGTAATCTATGTAAACAAAATGGCGAAAGGTGATAACTTAGCAATGGGCGTCGAATTAGAAGAAAATTATACTTCATATCAGTTGGCAACGTGTGAGGAGAACTTTCCATACTATTTCTTACAAATTCGAACAATTTTTTACCTAGGAAAGAAACCTAACATAGGAAATATAGTTTTTTATGGGAAAAAGACTCATTTTGCTTCACGACTGCCATCTGTTGTATTTTTTTGCATACTACGTATTTATCTTCTTCCTTAGTTGATGATAGAAGATAAGATAAATTTTGATGTAAATAGGATTATTTTCAGTTCGTTAGGAACCAATATGGTTGAAAATGTCACTTTCCTTTCATGAAAGCCTTGAAAATTAATTTTAATTTACTTTAGATTGTCTACGTAGTCTATGTAAACTACAACCCAATGTAATCTACGCGTAGATTACGTGTAGACAACGCAAAGACGTAAACGTTTAGTGTACGGCACATCGTTGGTTCTATGCTTTTTACTGTCGTATCCCACCCATTTATGCTTAAAAGTCTCCTTACATTGTCTTTACCGTTGCAACAGGAAATGAACTGTCCTTCTGCACTCTCTCTTGGGAATCTGTGAAGCAAGGCCGCGCATAACGGAAGAGAAGGGGAGAAAGCGAGTTGGCGGAGCAAAGCAGTGCACGTTGCTGCATACTGATGGCAACTACAGTCGCGTATCCTCATCCATACACTCACTTCCCTACTCACACGTTCTATTGAGAATATTTACTTAAATAATTTATCATTTACAGATATTTGCCAATAATGCAATGAAGCATATGTGAAGAATATCATTGCTCGAGTTTATATTTTCATCTGTACGAATTTTAACTTTCCTTCGCATCGGACACAGTAGTCTCACACGTCATCATTTGCTGAAAGGGGCAAGGACCGTCCGCCATGTTGTGTAAAGCTGTTTTAAGTGTTAGATTAGATTAGAGTTATTTTCTTTTTGTGCGAGCCATAGGTTGTACGCACTACGTAGTTTTGATTTTTCTACAATATTTTGTTACATTTAGTTTTCTTTTAAGCTGTTTCTTACTTTGTCCCCATATACACATTCTTCCCCTCCCTCCATAGTTCTTTCTCCAGTCTATTTTCCTTCTTCCTCGCCACACTTCTCTTTTCCTGCACTCTCACCAAAGAACGCATACATTTTACTTTACACACACTTACACTATAAAGATGGCTCGTCTGGAGCATGATCTCATTTCGCTGCCTTCTCTAATAGCTTTCCCCCGCCGTTCTCTTACTTCTCCCAGGTATTTCCCCACTTACTGCCCCGCTTCCTTTACCTTTATTCTGTCTTCTACCACTTCTATCACCTCCATCCCTGTTAAGTTTTCCATCCATATGTCCCTTATGTCACGTGTAGAAGGGCAGTTCAGTAAGATATGCTTGTCCGTTTTCTCCCCATCGAACAAAGGACATATCGTTTCCCCTGCTTCGTTTATCTTTCTTAGTTGTTTCCATCCCCCTAATCTGAACCATGCCAGCGCGCCCCTTTCATTTTTCCCACAACCTGGATATATTTATATTTATACGTTTTAGTCTCTCCTTACCTTTTTAACCTCTATGAACATAGGCGTGCGCAGACCCACTGATTAAGGGGGGGGGGCAAAAGCCTTCATGAAAGTTATGTCTGAGATAGAAAAACCTCATTCCATCTAACTGTTTTGTTATTTTGATGGGTTCTAAACAGGAGCGTATACAGGGTGTATCATAAGCATAAGCCCAGGCCTTAGGAATTTTGCCGCCCCGTGCAATTTTATTTCTTCCCGCCTCCACCCCAAAATACGTACAAAGAAAACATAATGTATGAACAACTAAGGTTGTTATCCGTGGCAATTTCACATGGTATAACAAATTTTTAACATAATAAAATGAAAGAATACATAATGTGAGAAGATATGTTATTCATAAATAAAATAATAATAATATATATTTAAGCGTAATAATAAAATATCTGTTGCATTTACTCAGCATGGTTTCTACCGACCTGTAGAACTCTCAGCTCTCCTGTTTTGTTTCACTATTTCTTCATGACTATTTATACTGTACACAATTATGTACATTTTCCAGAACGTTGTACATGAAGTAACATATCTTCATTTCATCACTATTTACAATAAACTATGTATGTACAATTATGTACGCCTCGTAAACCATGATTTCTTCATGATTACACTATTCACTTTGTACCTTTTCCCCCCTTAAGCTGGAAAGCTTACAAATGAACTTTTCAAACTTTTCTATTTGCAAAGTCGCGAATAACACAACCATAGTCTAATTTTTTACCAATTTCATGTTCAATTGAGATCATGACAAGTCCTTCTAATCGCGATTCGCCCATTGTTGAACATAAATAAGTTTTAATAAGCTTCAGTTTCGAAAAACTACGTTCATCACTTGCAACTGTCACCGGCAGAGTAAGCAGTATTCTCAAAGCTACGGCTACATTTGGAGCGAAACAATTGTCAATAATGTAGCGCAACACTTCAAGTGAAGGCGAATCATGTTCTATTAAGTCTTCTATATCATCTTCATCTCGTTTGCGTTTACGATATTCTGCACCCAAGAGATTTTTCCTTATATCAGACATACCTTACTTTACAATTACAAATGCAACAAATAATCTTTAAATCTCTTACGACTTGACAAACCAGTTGTTTTGATGACAGCACAAATACACAAGCCTCTCAATACATTGTCACACTCAAACGCGCACGCGTTCTCACACACGACATACACTAACTTCACTATCGTTACACCGTCAAGATCGTAAATGAGGTGCAACCAGCAACGACGAAAAACAGCGGATATTCGTACTTACTATTGCGTCTTGCGCGATTCGGCAATACCTATCATCATCACCTTTCGCGATCAACACGTCAAATAACAATGCAGCTCTATTTCCGACTACCGAATGCGACACGTCAGTTTAACTCAAACCTGGATAACAGGGGGCGGGGGCGGAGGACTGGCGGACTGGCGCGCGATCAAACAATAGATAGCGTTGTAACTTGGCGTCGCACACGCACAGTAGACGTTGCTTACCATTTTAATGGACAAAACAATAATAGCTGCTTTTGTAATATAAACTTTCGGCACAGCTTTCTTTCGCAGTTACTCTTTGCTTTTGTTATCTATTTCTGCTTTATAGGATACTGCATATTCAAATGGATTTAATTTGAATTTTCTCCGCCCGAAGAAGAACAAACTGTCTGAAATAATGCAGCTTCCAATTTTTATACATTTTGCCGCCCCCTCGAGCTTGAGGCCCCGTGTAAATGCACGTGTTTTGCATGTACGGTAGAGCCGGCCCTGATCATAAGTAATAGTGCAAACTGGCACAGTTCAAAGTACACGATAATAGAAGCGAAAAAGTCTCAGTAAACATTGGTCCGCAAACGAGACGTTTTCGAGATAATTGCGGATGTGTGGTTACAAGCCGCCACTGACTTCATTGTTTGTAAACGTTGTCCTAGTTGGTAAAATGATAATAATACAGTAAGAAAAGTCGTTGGAGATCTCATTGCTTTTATTATATATTCTACTTACTTTAACAAGGAATACAGTACTACGTTAGTATGTTACATGTCACAATTACTGTACACTCGTACCTGTTAAAGGAGGTGTTCAAAGTGTCCATACTCTTCGTTGCTGTACGGTTCCATTATCACTAGGCAGTATAGCACAACTAACGTGACTCCCACAGAACGATTAAACTGTGTACTGATTGTATCCATCCTGTTTGATTACAACGCCACCTCTCGGAAATGTTCTGTTTTGTAAACAAAGAGCAAACCTCGGAACCCGCAAGGAGTAAAGCACTCGGTGTTTACAAAATGCAATCAGTGACGGCTTCTAACCACACATTCGCACACATTATTAGGATTTTACCAACTAGGACGACGTTTACAAACAATGAAGTCAGTGGCGGCTTGTAACCGCACATCGCAATTATCTTGAAAACGGCTAGTTTGCATACCCATGTTTACTGAGACTTCTTTGCTTCTATTATCGTGTACTTTCAACTGTGTCAGTTTGCGCTATTACTTATGATACACCCTGTATAGTGTGTGTCCGGACCCACGGAAAATCACTCTATTAGAAGAATTCCAGCTTCTGTGGCACAAAAGTTCCCCTCCACTTTCATTTTCCTTTTCTGTGGTTCAGACTAATTTACATGTAAACATGATTACGTACAGCAGATTCAAAATAACTATACATAATTTATTCATTTCCAATGTAAATGCACGAGTCTTAATAACAAGTAATTTGCTGGAGAACGAAGTGAGATAGTACAATTACATAGTAAATAAACCTGCCCTAGTTCATTGAAACTTTCGTCGGCTTGAAAATATATGTTTTTTAAAAGAGAATAATATCGTCTAATAACGTTAATGATATTTCTCTACACTAAATTTCTTAGTGAGAGTATTGCACCTGAATTCTAAAGGGTGTTCCGTATAGGACGCCGAATTTGAATGTAGTGTTATTGTCTTGTTTCGAGATTGACAGAGCTGTTCTTACCAATGTTGGCATCTGTTGCCATGCCGATTAATGTAGTCTCAATTGTTTTGACCCGTTTGTTGTGGTTTCCTTCCGAAAATCCTCGAATAATCCAGGAGCTTGAAATCCATCCATCCACTTGAGAACGACTGTGTGGTGTTGGTTTTGGCAGGTGGAGTGTGTAAACCCTGTGATTTCTTCTTATGGGGGTTTGTGAAATCACAGGTGTACGCCAACAAACCACGAATGAAGGCGGAAATCATACGGGTGATTGGAGGCATCGGGACAGACATCTGCGAGAGGGTTATCAATAATTTTGTGGAGCGTATAGGTGCATGCAGACTCAGTAGGGGTGGCCATATACCTGACATTGTCTTCCACACGTAATTGGGAGATGTTACTGCTTACATATATGTGAAATATAACTATTTCATGGTATTTTCCCTAGTTTTATTTAATTTTCTAATTCGGCGTCCTATACGAAACACCCTATATCAAACGTGAGCAATGTATGTTTCAAGACGGAAACATCATTTACGCCAACCCTGTATAATGACGAGAGCTGCTATTTGTACAAACACGGGCATCTGGAGTGTTTCCCAATTTCTGTTACCCGATTTCCGTCAAGCGGGTATTTTGAGATCACTGCTACGTGACTCAATCATGGTGAACTGAGGACATAGTTTCGATAAGATGCTCGTTCTGCACCACAGACCGAAGATTTATCTCCTGTTGTTTCCATGCTCTCTGATTTACCAGCAACAGCGAGGCTTTGTCGGCGGACGCTCTGTCAAAGACCAGGCAGCCACCAGATAGCCCAAACCGCCGTTGCCCAATTCTTTTTACGAGTTTCCGTTTGGTCCGCTGTGTATGTCGCAACAGCCAAAGTTCGTGGAAGACATTTTCTTCTCGTATCTGCGTAGATGCTAATACTACGCAATGCATCATTTTCAACACACAGTCCGATAACGAAATTGGAAGGTTAGCGATATTCGTGCATGTTTTTTTCTAATAAAACTGTTTTTTAAATATTTTCTACAGGGTTACTAGACGTTCTCTTTTACCCAGACTATATTTTGGTATTGTTTCAAGTACACTTTACACACAAATAGGCTAATCGATACTGACATATTTTCGAATTCTCCTCTCCTTTAGAAAAACTCTGCAGAGAGCATGCACGTGATTCGTATGTGAGGTTGTAAACGCTGACAGATGTTGAGATAAAACTTTGAAGTGTCATGTGGAAGAAAACCCACCCACCCAGGACCCCCCTCCCCCGACTCCAAAGTTGCGTATGGAAACTGGTGCGAATTTTAAATTTGTACACTTATTTGACAAAAAATGTTATAACTCGTAGACTATTTGACCAATATACTTCGGGTAAGTTTTGTGTTGCAGCTAAAACATCAGGGCATGCAACCGTGTAGGAATTAAAACGACAAAGGCAATAAGAGGGGTTGGGTGGGCCGCGGCCCCAACTTTCAATGAAAAAATCATAAAAATTGGGAGTTTGCCCCCACTTCCCCCGCTATTTTTGAAAGGGGACGCAAACTTTAGCCTTATTTTCAAGGAATGGTCCTTTCCCAACCGAATGAAAGTCATTTCATGTTCCTGGGTGCATTACATTATCGAATATGTGAAAAAACTCCCCATTTTTATGATTTTTTTAATTGAAAGTTGGGGACCGCGGCCCACTTAACCCCTCTTATTGGCTTTGGCATTTTGATTCCTGCACGGTTGCATGCCCTGATGTTCGAGCTGCAAAACAAAAGTTGCCGGAAGTAGATTGCTCAAATAGTCTCCGAGATATAACGTTTTTCTGAAATAAGTGTAAAATTTAAAAATCGCACGCAAAGGAGGCGGCCAGAGAGAAGTTACTTTCGAAAACCCGCTCGGCGGTCTAAAGGTTAATAGTAATAATCTCGCACACATTAATATTCTTTGTTACTAAAAGGCGCATATTAGAGTGCTGCAATGAGCGTTTTTCGCTCGAGTGGCAAATAGTTCGTACGAGCAACGCTAGATGGCATGCAGAATTGATAGTTCTTAGAGTCCATGGATGTATGACTTGACGTCATACGCCATACGCCATACGCCAGGGACTCGAATAGTTTTTCATCTCGAGCGACAAACGACCTAACGAGCGAAATACACTCGAACTCTCGAACCCTATTAGCACACGTATTTCCGTCATTTGTCTACGGTAGTGGCCCCTCAAATATGGATCGTGAAGTAAAAGACGAAGTGAAATTGAAAAATAAGTGAACACAGTCATCATCTCTATTTTAAAATGCAGTTTTGTATAACTTACCGAGATATGTGAAAATGAAATTGATGATTATGGGCTGAAACTACCTAAACAAACATTTTATGTTTCTACGATAATTTTCACATTGAAATGATCTTCGATTGAATGTTATAACTGCATTTTATTATTTCGCAGAATTTGATCATCCTTTTCGGTAAGTGAACAATGATGTACACGTACTGTGATACTATATTTGTAATTGCTTAGGCAGGTCTGTCAGCATGTGTATCCATTTTACGTTTCGGTCTGTAGATATTGCATACTTTCATATGTGCTGTATTTGTGTCTTACATAATAATATACGGAATTATAATTTAGAATTGTAATTGCATAGAGTGGTTTCCTTCCATGTGTGGGTTTTAGGTTGACAGTGCTGCTTATTTGGCTATGAAATACAGAACGTTGTCGATCATTCCACTACGAGTGCGGTACGTTCGAGCGCAACACGCTCGAGCGTGGGAGATTCGAACGAGTTTGAGCAAGCGAAAGTGGTCCGATGCAGTACTCTAGTAATTTTTTTGACCATCAGAACCTCTTTCTCAGCCTCCTGTACAGCTTGTAAAAATAATCACAGGATCGAGACTGAATTTTCAATAAACTATCTATACATTGGCAGTCACCATGATCCTGTTTCTCGTGTAAACGTTGTGCCGTTATTTTGATCCACGTGGCAATAATTGCTGTAACTTACAGCCTAAAGTTACAGAAAACAATATTATTTGTAATAATATCATTAAAAAATATCATTCGAATTATATGATTTTTTTTTTCCAGATGGGAATATGCCTTCCGCCGGACCCCCGCCCCCCTCCCCTCCGGCCCCCATGACTCCATTGTTTACGCCAATGACAAACACGTTCTTCAAGCTTGTGCTGTGACTAAGGTGGATTGACATAAATCGCGATTTAAATCAAGATTAAAATCAGGTGATTTTTTACAAAAATCACTGATTTGATTCACTTTAAATAAATAATTTACAGAATAATGTACATAAGAATTTTGTAGATATCAAAATCTCGTAATCATTCAGTGGTGTTTATTATGCTCTAAGAAAGGAAACAAAATATTTATGTACCGATGGTGTGAAGCTCATACGAAAAGAAATGTAACATGTTAACACACTTAAATTTCTCTTGATTTAAAATTCAATCATTTTTATAGTACAAAATAGCAAACATTTTGTGTAGGAAAATATACAGAATACTAATAATGTTAAACCTTAAATAATGTCATTACTGTAACGCTAAATAAACATGGCAGTTGATATTTTGAAAGCTATCATTAAAAAAATTCCAAAATTCAGTCACAAAACTATGTAAAAAATATTTTAAGATACAATTGTAGAGTACATCAAGAATGTTTTATTTTGACTGGAAGAAAATTTACTGAAATTATTATAGTTTCATTAACACACTCAAAGAAAATCACAGTAGGTTCATGTATACAGTATCAGAAACAGAAAAATGTATATTTACATATAATTTTTTATTTGCTTCAATTAAATTGTTCAAATATTTTACAGGTCTGTTTATTAGAAAAAGCCTTTAAAATATATATATATACATACATACATGTACGTGGTACCGAAAACTATGCAAGCAATTTTAAGCGTGGTTTTTGTAAAATTAAAAATACAATTTATGTAAGAAGAATCATCAAAAATGAATATTTAAATAAAAACCATGATTTTTTATCCATCCTGGCGGGGAGACGCTGTCTGTGTTGTTTGGTTCGTGATTCGAGACGAGACCAACACTCTCCCAAGTCTGTTACCATTTTTACTACTCTACCAATGCAGAGGAAACCCCTCTGTCGCTGTCGTCGAATATTCAACCTTAAACGAGTAAAGGGATGCAATCAGATGCTTGCCGTGCAATCCTGCCCCTGCGTTTCCAAAACATGCTGCGTTCTTCAACACGTCGTCTCGTCACCTTAATTAAGTGGCAGGCATTTGTATCGTCATGAAAGGTAAAACGGTAAATAGCGAAAGCAGGGACGTAATGTTTAACATTGTTGAATATTTTGACAACGAAGAACTGGACCTGTATGAGGTCAATACGACGAATTCTTGAAAGAAAATCCCGCCTTCACCCGCATAATTTCAGAGGCCTGTGCTTGCAGTCTGGTGCCTTTATATACATGTAAAATGTATTTATACATAAAAATGTATAAACCAGAGCGTCAGCTTCGTGAATTCATTGCTTCCCTCGTTTTGTATAACTCTTATTTATTTATTTATTGTTACATACAATTACATAATATAGTACACATGCAAAAAGTTATTTTGGTGACTATATCTGTTCTGATATCCAGAAGAGGTAAGGTTTATAATTTGTATAAAAGTGTTAATATGGTGTATTGGATTTGGGATTAGTATTCATATATTACTAGGGAGAGATGTCAGAAGATTATAAGGGTAATTTATTTATCTACGTTTAGAGTTACTATTTTTCTTAATTATTATACAGGGACCGGCAGAAAAAGCTGACGGTCTTGAAATGTGTATATGAATAAAACAATTAATGTAATGCAAGGTTTAATAATCAAAATTGCTACAAAAATAATTGACATTTTCAGTGCAGATATTAATTTTTCTTTGTTTTGAAAATTGTGTCCAATAAATGATGACCTCTGTTCCTTACACATTAATGTAGCCTTGCCCTTAAGTTGGACGTCGCCCTCACGAGCATTTCATTCGGAATTGCCGCTACTTCGTTGCGAATAGCTAACTTGACATCACCAATTGTGTGACGTCTTTGAACATACACTTTTGATTTGAGGTAGCGCCAGAGGAAATAATCACACATCTTCAGATCCGGGGAGCGAGGAGGCCAAGGAACGTAACCATTTCTAACACGTCCAGGAAACATTTCAGACTTGACCCTGTCTCTCGAAAAGTTCTGACTCAAATCAGTATCGTATTCCGACTGGGTACACAGCCGTGACGATCGACGTGGAACTCCCTTCGAAACCATCGTTGGGTTTGGACAACGGACTCGATATTTTTAAAATATGCTTCTAACACAAAAGCACCGTGCCGCCCGTTGAGCGACGAAGCCAATGAGCACTCCCCCCACTCCGCCGTTGAAAGACCTCACACAACAATCTAATTGTGTCAAAGGTAAACACCATTGTTGAACATTTGAACAACAATTTGAGACCTCAAGTTAGCTATTCGCGACATAGCGACATTCCTCGTGAGGGCGACGTCCAACTTAAAGGCAAGGCTACATGAATGTGTAAGGAATGGAGGTCGGACACAATTTTCAAAACAAAGAACAATTAATGTAAACACTGAAAATGGCAATTACTTTTGTAGCAATTTTGATTATTAAACCTTGCATTACATTAATTGTTTTATTTATATACCCATTTCAAAACCGTAAGCTTTTACTGCCGGTCCCTGTATAATGATATTAAGTAATGAGGTTAGGAGTTAGTAGGTACTTGTGATGTCAATTATGGATTATTCTCAGGTGTGAGTGACGGGTGAAAGAGAAGTAACATACATTAAAACTAAATAAATTACATGAATAATTTGCTTTACGTTAGGAGTTAATAACTATCTACATTATAAGCTTATATTAGCTTACATCACAAAAAAGATTCATTAATAAAGTGAAATTAACTATTACATTATTATAAAGTAAATATAGAATATTGAAAATCATAGTAAACTAGTCAAGACTTCTATCTGTCAGATCTATTAGAAGAGTTATTTTACTTGCATTAGATTACAATTTATTGAAAACTGGAGGTTTATACTACTAGGTCTACATTATGACATGAGTACCAATTAACTAAATTATTGAAATGAGGCACAGTCATCGGCAAATAAAAATGGGACAGAGATATGTTTTGGATATCCAGAATTGGATGTGTTTTAGATATCCCATTTTGGACAAGATCTAGAAATGTTTTGAATATCCAGAATTGATTGATTTGATCTTTATGCACAGTAAGATTAATTGGGACTGGATCTACAGTTTAAAGTGGGATCCGAACCACTATGTGCCTCCACCGGGTATCGAACCCGGGACCCCTTGATTACAAGGCGATGACGCTACTACTGCGCCATCGGAGAGGTCCGGATATCCAGAATTGGATGTGTTTTGGATATCCCGTTTTGGACAAGATCTAGATATGTTTTGGATATCCAGAATTGGATGTGTTTTAGATATCCCGTTTTGGACAATATCTGGAGACGTATTGGATATTTTGAATTGGACAATGTTTCTGACTGCCAGTTCTATACATATTTCGGCTAGGTATTAGATATCTAGAATTGGTCGAGTTTCAGAAATCCAGTTCTGGATATCCCATAAATGTCCAATGAATAACCAGAAATAGATATCTAATGGACATCCAATGGGTATTCATAATATCCATGGATCTAATCTGACATTGTGGATATCCAATGGATATCCATTTGGAGATTTGTGCTGTATGGGGTTAGATCCTAACTCTGCGCTGACCGCAGTGCTTCCTTTTGAAACGTTGCTATTGAAGATGTCTCACTGCCGTAAAGTTAGGCAACACACTCAACGTATTACAGAGATCTATTTCAGGATCTAGATATCCCATTTTTATTGCCTCTGACTGTAGAGTGGTTAGTCTGGGAAGGTGAATAGAAGTAGGAGCCCACGAAAAGCGAGAGAAGAAAACAAATAACTGTCCACTTCAGTTGGCGAGTTTGACGGGAGTATTTCTCATATTGGTAGAGCTGTACTCTGTAGCCATGGCAACTGAGGCAGACAATTGAAAATACAGGGTGCTTCAAAAAGAATCACCCGATTTCAAAAGGCTATATATTTTTTGATTATCAAACCAGGAACTTGGAATTGCTTTTAAAATACACAGCTATACATACATTTTTACATAAAACATGTTCATAAGTGCTCTATGTGACTCCCTTTGGACGATCGGCATATGCCCATACGTTAGGAGAATTCGTCCATACAGATGCGAACATGTCTGGAGTCACTGCTGCTGTGATCCGTTTTCGCAGTTCATCCACAGTAGTCGGAAGTGGAGGCACGTAAATAGTGCCAACGTCGAATACTCTGTAAGTAGGAGCAGTGGCGTGTCCAGAATTTTCGAAAGGGAGGGGGTTACGAACACTTTATTTTTAGGAATGCTGGGCCAAAGGGGGGTTATAACACCCACCAACCACCCCTTAGGCACACCACTGGGTAGGAGGTTGAACACCATACTTGCACCGCCTCCTAGCTATGGCTCTGAACTTGGACTATAAGAATAGCAGATATTTCACTTGCGAGCGAAGCGAGGAAGAAAAATTTACGAAATGTACTTTTTTGTATAAAGTTTAAAATCGAGAGGGCAGTTGCCCCTCTGTGCCCCCTGCAAGTGTCCTAAGCTGGCTGGGAGAAAAATACAAGAAACACTTGAAAACTAATTCCATTCTGAGTATCCATTTGTCCTGCTATTCTTAGATTCTGCTAGTCATGTTTCTTTACTTCAATGTTTGCCCCCCCCCCTTGATTGGACTTCCGTCCAAGATTAGGGGGGACAATGCCCCTGCCCCCCTGTGGTTGCAGCACTGTTTGTGAGTGTCTCTTCATCAATTTCACGTCATCACTCATTGTCACGATTAGCTAGATGTGGCAGAAAAGCAAATCTAAGTAACAAAAATTAAATATCCACTCCCTCTCTCTATCACATGAATTGCTATTACCAAAAGGTAGATTTGGGAAACAAAAAATTATGCAGTTCAAACTTCATATAGCAAGACATTCAAGAAAAACATCCAAACACATTAGGAACCTTTAATACAAGACTAATCAAAATGTCACAACTATTCTAGATACTGAAAATTGCGAAATCATTTCCCGAAGTCTGAATCTGGAAAAGTTTTCCCAATAATCTTGAGAAGACATTGTAAGGAAACTCGCACACCTTCATAAATCACAAAATCAAGAAGTATCTTTGTTATGTTGTTAGAGTAATACAGGATATAATTGTAAAGATTAATGAGAATTCCAGGTAGGAATGTGTTCTGTATTTTTCACAGGAGGGGCAAAGCAGGCTCTTAGGAGGGCAGTTGCGCCCCCTGCCCCCTCTAGCTACAGGGGGGGGGACGCTACTGCTACCTGCCGGCAATCATGTGACACTCAAATACATCCTCTTCCTAACAGTACGTTGTTCGATGTGTTCTAGCGAACGGTTACCAAGTTAAATGACTTCGAAATTGGATGATTCATTTTGAAACATGGTGTACTACATCGTCTACCCTTGACCGTGTTGACGTCACTGGCATTCAGTGAACGGAAAACCTCGCTTGGATAATTGACACGCTCCTAGAATCGAAGCAGGGATATGTCCAGGTGGAAATTTCCAGCGAGAACTTTGTCCGCGTGGGAAATCCCGAGGCGCGAACAGAGGCAATGATCTAAGCGGGCGGAAATTCTCCTCTTTCCGCAACCATGCACCCACCGCATTGCGAAACGCTCTTTGTGAACGCGCAGACCGCTCGGGGGAATCTTTTCATCCTGCCGTCATTGCCCCAGAATAGCTCAGACAACAGGAAAATCGTGTAAAAGAACGGAAATTAATTTTCATGAATTCCTTTCCCGTCATCCCAGGCTCTAATGGATTATAATGGGAGATTATATTTCAGAGTCTAGACCAGTGTTTTCCAACCGCCGGGCTCTGGCAGGGGTAGCTCAGGATAAAATTTTTCCACTACCAATAAAAACCTTGATCATGTTCAGGATTGGATTAAGGTGGGCGCTGTTGATGCTGCAGCATTAGGACCATTCCTGAAATAGGCCCAGATGAAAACAGGCGAGAATTTTCCGAAAGCTGAACAGTTTTCTTTTGCTATATTAACCTGAAAATAAATCTTAGAATGAAATTTGGAGCGCCAATTTCTTACCCCTAGACCATCACCTTCTCAAACTGGAGAAAGCCGAATGGCTTGTTCTAGTCACGTGAGCGACGTCATCATCTGTAGGCGAGACAGGCGCCATGTTTGATTGATTTGGTGGAAGTAATGTTGGATCGTTTTTAGCGTATGTGGAATTGCAATGCAATTTTAAGAACTGCAACGAAGTATAAGTGAAGCGGGAGCGTACAAGGAATATGGTCTATAAGTGTCGTGTTCTCAATTGTAGAGGAAATTATGATGAGAACAGTAAGACTAATGTATTTAGCTTTCCTCAAGACGTTACTGAAAGGCAGAAATGGATTAGGGCAATTCCACGTAATTTTGCCCCTACGATGAACTCCAGGGTAAGTAACACAGACTATATACTTATAAATAAACGAGAGATAGTTTAGTTCATAATGTAAAGATATAATGTGCACGAAATAGGCATCTAACATAGTTTTAGATTTGGTCAAGTTTTACTTGTTTCTTGGAAATCATTTTTGATCACCAGTATCAAATTGGTAAATCTAACCAAGCTAATTTCTATAGAAATGCAAATTTAACTTGAATTACTATATTTGGTTAACGTTACATAGTTGTTTATCGATGCAAAATGAATTGTTCAACGTTATAAAATATTGTTACATATACAAAAGCAGTAGTTTCGATAACATGTTCGTCATTGAGAATTCTATACAAATTTTTAGTTTCAAAGTATGCTCAAGGAAAAAAAAAAACTATAGAACTGAGCAAAATTGAAAAATATGCACATTTATATTCTTATATTCTCTAAGATGGTCTTGCCTAGACACAGCGTTACTTATTATACAGTTAGTATTATTCTTTGCGCTGTGACGTAACTATAACGTCGTTGTGTTTATTATTCACCGAAGATTTCAAGTTAATGCTATCAATTTTAGCATCAGGTCCAATTTCGTCTTAATCGGCCCTGATCGTGTTACATATTTTCCGTTTTAAGTAACAAAATAATAACCTTATTTTAAAATACTTTAAGTATTACTGTTAAAGAATGCGCTTAATGTAGGTATGCATTTATTAAATACCTACATAATGATATCAAATAAAAGTGATCTCTTAGCTTAGCTTTTCAATTGGTACATGCAATGTATGTATTATCTTTATGCAGCAGTAAATTTTAAAAAAAAAAATCTCCAAGGAAGGATGGTAGCCATGGAGACAAAGGATATACTGACCTGTGATTCTGGAATACACTGTTTTCTTACTTTGTTGAGTACTTATTTATGCATCCCTAACAATTGAGAATGATGAAAACCACTTATAGGCATATTATTCTTTCTATCTATTAGCTACTTTTTAATATACATTACTTTAATGTCTTTCACATCTCTGTATCATTTTTTACTTTCAATAAGTCGATACTTATTCTCCAACTTTTTTTTTACTTTAACAATAATCAAAATTAAGGTTTTGGCGCTACCCATCGAGGGAGGGGCCCTGGTTGCCCGGCCCTTAAGCCGCCCCTGGGTTCTGGCATCAGGCCAAAAGAGAGAGGTTCTTCTGAAACAGTTCTTTATAGTTATTAGTTTTCAGAGTGTAATAAGATAGTAATATGTTACCCAATTAGTATCAATTGGAACTTTTCGGTGTTCAGAATCATGTGTGTATTTTTTTGTATCTGTATGTGTATTACTTTACATTAAGCTTACTGCCCCATACGCAGTTTATCTTATCTTACATGCCAGTAAAAATCAGAACTTACCAAACTGATTTATTGATGTTGGCCCCAGGAAACTACAAGATTTCATTAGATCCAGTGGTTGACACTGACAACTATTTCAAAACCAATCTCATATTTGTCATCAAGCCAGGGTGCGAAACCTGGTGGGGAGAAAGATCTTAAGCTACAACCCCCCCCCAAAAAAAAAACATACATATAAATTATACGATGTACATATTTATAATGTTGTTAAAAGGAAAGTCCTCCTCCGTAGTCGAGCGGGTTAAGGCGTTCACTCGTCTTGAGATCGTTCGCTGCGGGACGGCGTAGGTTCGAATCCGGCTCTGGTCGGAATTTATTCGGCCTACGTATAGGGCCGGTGGCAACCCACCATCGTGAGGAAATTGGGGAGCTCCGAGTGAGTGAGCGTAACCCGGTCAAGAAGACCTACAACAACGGCTGGGGGTTCGTCGGGCTGATCACCCGTCACCTCAATACTGGTCTGAGACCTCCACGCTATAACAGGTGACGGCGGAACAGGGTGGGAGGGAGACCAGCAGTCGGTAGGTAAGCCAAGGCCCGCCATGGTGCTGTAGAGCTGTAGGGTTATGTTATGTTAAAAGGAAAAATAAATTACTAAATTAAATGTATTATTATTATTAATTGCACAAAAATAAATTAATTTGTTACTTTTATATATATCAGATATTATACTGTTTAAAGATATTAATAAATTATTCAATAGTTGAAGTGGTTTTATTATGTGTAAGTTTAAATTTAGTTTTAGCTTCATGTTAATATAAATCAATTAGATTTCAATATTATTATTGTCTTGCATTCTTGATTTACTTATATTGTGGGTAGATTTGTTAATGATCACTTTAGAGGGAGAAAGCACTCACAACTACACTAATTTGTGTATGCTTTCGTTATTATTCTTAGTACTGTATATTTGAAATTAAAAGTAAGTGCTTAGCTATCTTTTATTTGTTGTAACTCTCCCCCCAGGAATTTTTTGGTGGGGAGGATTTTTGAGACTAAGATTGTTGGTGAGGGGGAAATCCCTCCCGTCCCCCACAGGATTTCGCACCCTGCATCAAGCCCTGGCATAATCGAACCAATGCTCTTTGTGATTAAGCCATAATTTATTAATATTTTAATTTCAAGGTCACATATTCATTCATTCATACAATTAAAACACACAAAGATATTAACGAGTAAAATTGTTGGGATCGGGACATCGCGGGCTCAGGAAGATTGAGAACCACAGTCTTTGTTCTTTTCGCCATTTCCTATTTCGCCTTATCAGCACATAGACACCGGTTGATCTCCAGTTCATATGATCCATATATTTATGTGACGTCACCGGTAGAAAATATGTCACTAATATATTTATTTTTGTGAAAGAAAGCGTAATTTCCTTATTATTATATGTAATATTGCACCTTGTTTGTAATGTATATCTCTTGTTTAATATTTATTGTATTTTATGGTCTATTATGAGTAGTTTAATGTATCTTCATGTTTACGAGAGTGCACTATACGAATTTGTATTTCTAAACATGTATAGATGTCAGTTTTGTTGGTAGCATCTTTTTGTAAATAGTGAGTGATTCATCTGTACTTGAATCTGTGTTCTCGAAATAGTATAAAAGCGAGGATATCGCGTAAGAAATATCACACTTTCGCCACGGATCGACGAAGCTTTTAAACTTAAAAAGAACTCCTCGGTGTTGTGCATACATCTTGGTATGGTAGTTCGGGGCGCAAGCTAGGCCTATGCGATAATAGGTATGCCGATGGCCATGCATTGATGCTATGCACAATACTGCAAGCATTATTCGTTAAGAAATAAAGCTAGCCTAATGATTAATTTGGACTAAAAGCCTAAAAAGCAAATATTGGCTCTGTTATTATCTCTTGGTGTGGTAGTTCGGGGCGCAAGCTAGGTCTATGTGATCATAGGCATGCCGATAGCCACGCATTATGTTTATGCGTCTTAATTGAGTCAATTCATCGACAAAGCGAAATCCTCGCCTTCGTCTCAAGTATATTCGCATTATAATTGTCATAAATAAAGAATAAAACTTTTTGATTTGATTTGATTTGAATTTAAAATTTTGTGTGTGTCAGCACTTAAGGCTATTTTGCTCCCGTCACATTATACGGGGGCCAGCCCCTTATCATTACAAATAACAACTCTAACGTTGCATAACTAAAAATCTTAAAATCTTCTGACTTCTGTTAAAAGCTGAGGTTGTAAACGGGCACTAAGCACACACAAGGACAAGAAACAGGACAACACAAACAAAATTATACTGGCCAGAGTACCAGTGGCTAGAGCCTCGTTAGTCTTCAGTCCAAGGTGTACTAATTGGAATTGAGGTTGACTTTTGGGCGCCTACGTGGAAGGTACCCCTTACACCCCAATAAAACGTTTTAGTTTATCTATTGCAGCAATGTGGTTTTATTTCTCTGTGCTGTGAATATTGTCTTTGCCTAACACTATCCCTGTACCTGAGAGGAGTCTGTGTACTTCACCGAGTCTCATCGTTCACCGCTGATTATTATTAAGTCATTATTAATAAATATAATAATACGTTTAATAGTATAATAATACAGGCTTGAACGTATCAAGTGGCAGTCCAACGTGTTGGCTCGATATTGTAGTGTATAAGGGCAAGACAATGGACATTTCCACTCAATTTTTTTACAACAATTTTAAAAACTACACCCTGGAAAAATGACCCCTGCAAGTTCTCGCGTTTCTCTGCGTCCAGTTTAAGGCAGAAACGAGACTTCCAAAGTTGCGAGCCTAGCGTTGCGCTGAAAACACGCAGCCGCCATGTTACTACGTCACTCCTTATGGAGAGCTCGTTGTCGTCTGCTTCGAGCGTCCAGTTCCGGATAGGTAGCCCACGGTGAGCGAACACTGTACCGATTTAAATAATGGAAGAAGGAGCGATAGGAGAAAGGAAAGCTATGCTTTGTAATGATCATATTTCTATGAAATATCCGTGCTGCTCGCTCACGTGCAAGATAATGAAAGGGTTCAGCTGCGTGCGTGTTCGCAGGTCATCCGAAAAATATTGCTTGTAAAATTGGTTGCTGACCAAACTTTCAAAAATATATGCATTTTAAACTTATATTTATCGAAATTTACCGTAACCTACGTAGTGCAAAATAAGAATTTTCACATTCACTTTATTTATAAAGCCTTTTTTACTTTATTTTCCATAAAGCAATTTCAGTTTGTGTTTCATTTCTGTTGCGCAAGTTATGATCAAATATTCTTGGGCAATTAAGAGAAAATACACTGAGAAGATTACATCAGTTGCACAGTACATATTAATATTTAGTTTATGTATAATTATTACAAGGAAATAATGTGTATAACCAAGGGCGTATTTAAGGGGGGTTTCAACGGGTCCACCTCCTTTGGTTCAGTAAAATTGCCAGAGTTACCTGTTCATCCGCTTGTTCATAAAAATTTCTTCGGACTTATTTTATTCTCTTAAATTAGAGACGTAAGACGGGATACGAATGGGAAGGAAATTACGTAATTCCACACACCAGATGGGACTGCAGACCAAATGTCTGCAATTTCCTGATAGTTTCGGAATTTCTGCGATAAGAAACTGCATTGAGACTGTCAAATCAGTTATTTTTCCCCCCTCGAGTCATCTTAAAGATATTTGGTTTTTAAAAACGCAGTGACACAAGATGAACAGAAAAGTATCAATACTAGTGTGACTTCGTGACTACATACACATAACTTTGTCGGGTCCAGCACTCCTGCTCCCCAACAAGCTTCCGGCCAGCAGTGTCCTGGATTTTCACTTACGAAATAAAGCAACCCTAATCATACCAAAAGTTGATCCACCCCCCCCCCCCCACGTGAACTATATATACGCCCATGTTCATAACAATATCCCATACTGAAATGGTACGATATATTTTGAATTTTGTACTGCGAAAAAAGCCGCCTCATCTCCTTACCCCGAACGCATTAATTGGTTGGTTCACAACTTCACCACTATGGATCCTATCGAGACGAGACATGGCAGCCTTGGTCTCGTTCTCGTTGAGAGTTGTAAATGTCTGTCTCGTGTTTATTTGTAAATGTCTCATTGACAGTCTCGTCTCGATTTATAAACATCCGTCTCGGTTTGGAGGGCGATTCTCGTTCTCGTCTCAAATCTCGAAAATTATAGAATTAACAACGTATGCAAAGGCTTATGATTAGGGATCGTAAGTTGAAGACTATAAATTGCCAAAAAAGGACCTAATATAAAATGACCTAAAAATACCAAAAAAAAAGGACCTAAAAACGGAAAAAAGGACGTATAAATGTGATCCAAATTAATTAATAACTTCAGTTTTAATTACATATTTAATGAATAAAAAAATAAAATTATGGTGGTATGGAACACACAGTGCGAAAAAACTATATGAAAACTTCGTCCAGACATTACATATTTTTTAGATTAACATAATTTGAAAAATCATATTTGAAGAATCATATTTGGCCTAACCACACTAGGGTTACAGAAATAGGACTTCGGATCCTATTTCAGTCATCCAAAAATGTTTTTCTCTCGTTTCAGGGATGGTTCAAATTTCTTTCTTTCTTTCTTTTTTTTATTTCTTTACTACAGAAAGGACGTTTAAGAGGTGATGAACTGATGATGATTCGAATTGAGAATGGGCAGTAAAAACGTAGTCGAAAGAAGGTGAAGTCGAAAAAAGCCGTTAAGACCTAAAAAAGACCAAAAAGCCAAAAAACGCCGAAAAAGGCAAAAAAAGGACAAATAAAACCTGGCCTACAATGACCCAAAATGAACATATATTATGTTGGGCCTCGTCTTCGGACACTAGGAAAGAAAAGGATTTTTCCTCAACTTCCGAGCCCTACTTATCATTATAAATGCAAATTAAAAACCTTTCTTAATATATTTTTTTTGACTCCTCGTTTTAACGGTACGAGCCCTCGAAAACTGAATATTATCCTGCTTATATATGCAAACCAAACAGCAGATTCAGAATTACCAGAAATGAACTGGCGTTGTAATTATTATACACAAAATTCATGATTTATCTGAGGAAGTCACATGTTCTAGGTTTGACTCCCGACCTGGGCATGACTGTTCCCTTGTGAGTGACATTTCATTGAACTGGAAATTGTTACATGGGAGGATGTTTGTTCTAGACTTTGGGGACAGCTAGTGGGATGCTTATATTGTTAATGTTAGTGTTGCTCACGAGACGAGACATTTTCCGTCTCGTCTCATAAAAGGAGATGGGACAGAAGAAAAAGTTCGTCTCGTATCGTGGCAGGTTGGGTGATACTTAGATTGTTCTTGTTTGTGGTGGTGGTATAGTGTGTGTGTGTGGGGGGGGTTCCTCCTGCACCCCGACTTCGAATACCGCTTGTAGTCATTCATTTTCATTGTAGCGATTAGCCAAAATTGGGAAGAAATGTGATGTTAGAGAAGATACATACTAAATTAACCATGCGTTCTCATCGTTTCGGTTAAACAAAATGACGGAATAGCGACATAAAAGTAGGCTAAATACAAAAATTTGCAATATATATATTAACTGAACAAAGCTGACCTTTTACCGAAGGAAATTTAAAAACTCCCCGTACCTTTTTATACCGTATCACCTCTTATATTGCAGAAATTGGCGTGTAAACCAGTGTGTTCTAAACGTATTATCTTAAAATTTGCGAAGAAAATATTATGACGAAAATAATTGTAATTCCAGAAAAGGCATTCCTATAACATTAAGTTCTTGCCAGTCAGTACCAACTAGTGTTGCTCACGGGACGGGACATGTTGAAATTCGAGACGGGACGAGACGGAATGCCTTTCTCGTCTCGTTTTCGAGACGAGACACGAGACGGGACGGGACGGCTTTTGAAAAGTCTCGTCTCGTCTCGAATGTCTCGAAAAAATAAAAGCAAAATTTTTAATCAGTTTCAAATACTTGTTTGCTTGGAATAAAGTATTTCAATTAGAAACGTTGATAAGCGTGTATTAAGTCAAAATAAGAAGACTATTCTAGAGAGAGGCATGAATGAATACCTAAACTTATTTCCTATACTCTTTCGAAACACAGCGTTACTCCCCATTTTTAAAAAAAAAAAAATTATTCCAGGTTAATAACTTTATGTTACGATAGTACTCCAGATACTAATACAATTCTGAATAACATGAAGTAAAAGGGCAGGTAGAGAAGGTGGAAGGAGGGCCCAAAAGATAGTGGAATGTCTGCGTCCGAGGTTTATCTTGTAAAAATAGTCTCAGCTCTATAGGTTGGAAAGATAAACGGACCGATGGATATGCTTTATTTTTATTATTTAATTTTTACATCAAAGGGTGTACAGAAGTGATTGTTTTTAGGAAGTAGGAAAAGTATTGTGGGAAACATGGCAGTACAAATTGATAAGGAGTTGTTGGGAAAGTTATTAAGGAGTCCAAGATATTAGCAAGACTAAGAGAAGGAGATAATTAGGAACAAATAATCTTGCATTATTCCACTCCGAACAGCTGAGAGCTAAAGAGGAGGAGAAAATACGGGAAATTTGGAAAGAACTAATTTGGTGATTTTAGTGTTTACAGGGAACCACGACAAGATTTTACACATGATTATTTGCACGGGTTGCGAAATTATTAGAATGTTATGGAAATTTCGGATGTCTTTGTTGAGAAAATTCTTGTTGTTTCCCTCAGGCATTCTGCAGGTGGTTGGATTCGATTTTTTTACGTCCGTTTGAAGATTATTTCCACTGTTTTTTTTTATTTCTTTATTTCTTATTTAAGGAGAATACTATTCATTGGATTGTTATAACGAAATACTGAGCCTGATATAGAATAGATTTCAAATGAAAGAAGTGCACTTAGTTCTGTATAATCGTCGTAGAAGGAAACTTTGTTCTATGAGGGGACTCGCCGATGGTACAGTGGTAGCATCGTCGCCTTGTAATCAAGGGGTCCCGGGTTCGATACTCGGTGAAGGCACATTGTGATTTGAACCCCACTTTAAACTGTGGGTCCAGTCCCGATTAGCCTTTCTGTAAATCAGATGAAGGAATGTTGTAGCTGTTCTTTTTATTCTGTAAATTTAGCCTTCAAGTTTATGAGCAAAATACATGTAGTATATACTGTCTACATTTTCACTCGTTACTAAACACATTTCACAAAGTAGTTTTATCGAACTTCAGAGGAAAGCTGACAGCAATGTCAGGGTGGCGGGAACTTGTTTACGACCAGGGTGTATTCCGAGACTATTTTTCGCCGTTCCCCACTGACAAAGGTATCGCTTTGAACAATGGACACCGTTGCTTCAGGGGTCAAACACCAAACATAGGGCGAGGTTGACCTGCAGTAGCGGGTACGTGCCATAAATCCAGGCCTAAAGTAGGAATGAAAGTTGATGCAAGGGAGGGGCAATAAAAATTCTGTAATTTGGTTTGCTTGCTGACAGGAAGTTTTGCAGGAAAAGCTGAAAAGGAAAACGGCAGACTTTGATTGAAAGAGGGACAGTGAACACAAGTTATTTGTATTAATCGCCGACACACAAGCTTCCATTTCGAAGGTGAGGCTATCAGCAGCGAAGTTATTAGAGGGTTGGAAGCAGTGACGACGCCAGAGGAGGCAGGGGGACGCCCCATGTCGGACACTTCGCCCCCCCCCCCGGGCCCTCCAACTGAAGTTAATTAAATATCGAATAATAAGAGAGTTCATTTACAAGAGTATGACGATTTTCACCTTTTCAAAGTGGTGTATTCTGCATGATATCACTTTTCTGCTTATAATACCAACTTGATTAACAAATATTAATTTGCTTCGTCAAAGTTTCGAGCGCCGACCTGGGCATAGGGAATTTCTCATTCATTTATGTCCTGTAATAGCCGAGATTAACCTAAGTTTTAACCAGTATTAAGAACTGGGAAAAAGTGTTGAATGTGGATGATTTTAAAACATCACGAATATTTTCAGGACCACAAGACATCATCTGTAGTACGTGCAAATTATTCTAATCGTGGTCGTTAGTGACAACGCTAATTATTAAAATACATTCAAAGTTGATTCAAGATTTGGTTGGTTGGTTGATTTGGCGTTTGAAGTCCACTTTATGCACAGTAAGACTAATCTGGACTGAACTTATAGTTCAAAGTGCCTCCATTGGGTATCGAACCCAGGACCAAAGGTGATCGGAGAAAAACCAGACACTACATGTCAGTTGTTGTGGATTCATCGCGGTTTCTTACTATTCAGGGACTTGAATTTCGAGATGATGAGTCTGAGGAAACCTTAACAAAGGGAATTTCTTCGATACTCTTGAAGTTAATGAGGGGATATTATTTGGAAATGTATTGAACGTGAACCTTAAAATGCAAATTACACTTAAAATTCGATTCAAAACATATCGCGGGCAAGTAAAAGAACGCTTATTAGGATTTGCCACTCTTCAATCATTAGATGCAAGTTCGCTCTTTCTCATACATATCAAAATCGAAGAACTTCTTCCCACGAACTCCATAGATGCCTGTAATTGGGTAGCACAGACATACGTTGGAGTGATAGAGTAAGAGTAAGTATTGCCAGGGTTAGAATATTTCTTGAATTATGAGATAACTGTAACCTTTGTCTGATTTTTTTATCCTGTGATAACATTTCCCTGAAAGGTGAAACACAAATTTTGCCCAAAACTATTCAGCGTTACGAAGATGGTTGTCCTTAAAATCTTTGAAAAGGCTTGCTCGAAACAGGATGCTGGATGCAAACTGCCTCATTTGGCTGTTCTTGACATTGAGAAGAAATGTCAAGTCCTGAACGTACCAAAGGTGCGCAATGTGTTCTCCAAAGCACATAGAGCAGAATTCTCCTACAGGAGAATTGCACTTCACTAAGTGCCTCACATTGTTTCTAATACATAAAAAGATTCATTTCTTCCAACGTCACGTTTATTTTGCAAGAAAATTAAACTCTTAGAAGCATTATTTTCATCATTTATATTATTATCTTATAACTTAAATATTTATATCAGTAATTTCATCTCAAAAAAGACGATGAATTATAAAACTATGAATGTCTTTCAATACTGAAATATGCCACTAGAGACAACGCAACTTACCAATAAAAAAGAATTAATGTCTTTATTAAAATGAATCATGTGGAGATAAACTCGTAATCAAGAAGTAAATTTAGGCAGTAAACGTCCACTCTAAATAAAAGACACACACAAAACACCATACATGAATATAATAATAATAATAATTATTATTATTATTATAATTATTATTATATAAGTATATATATGTGTAGTGTTTTCGGGCGTCTTAATGTGACTGCCCCCTTACAATATTTTGTTGCCCCCTTCCGCCGCCCCCACCAGTCACATTTCCCTGGCGCCGTCTCTGGTTGGAAGTAAATTTATTAGGACGAGGAAAGTAACATTAGCTGTTCACAATGTTGCACCAAAGGACGTGATATGTACTACTGTTTGTATAAATTATAGGAAATTTAAGCAAAAAATTATAATTGTTGAGACTTGAGAGTTGTTTCCTTCATTTGATCTTAGGAAGAGGTTTTCTGAGACAGAGTGGGATTATTTTACACATACATGGGAAAGGGTGGTTGTTTAAAGATAGAGACGTATTTTGCACATTTTTTAAAAGTTCAGATAAAACGAGCATTTAACCTTACTGAAAAGAAATAACGCAGTACGGGGAAATAATAACTTCACATTTTTCGCACCTGGTGGGATGCAACACAAGAGTATTGCAGGAAGTCTATGAACGAGGATGAAGAAAGATATGTGAAATTTGACTTACCTGCGGGTGAATTAGTTTATTCTAATATTCTTAAGGTTGATATTTTTTTGTTTTTTTTAAGTCCACTTGATTCGCAAATAGGCTAAATCGCGAGCCGACCTACAGTTTAAAGTGCGATCCGATCCACCTTGTGCCTCCATTGAGTATCGACGCGAGGACCCTTCATTACAAGACCCCGACGTTATTACTACGCCATCGGGGAGGCACCCAATTTACACAGATATTTTTGATTCCAATAACATGTTATATGCATAATCTGATAATGATGCACTTTGGGTGCATCTAAACATATTTTTTTCAACTACAGCATGTCTAAAAAAGTAATTGAAGTTTGGATTTTTATAACTTCAGTAGACACGGGTCTGAAAATGTGCGATATAAAATAAATGCAGGTTTGTCTTCCATACGTGGTTGTTTTGTCAAGTTTCTTCGCTTCGTGAAACAAGACACTTTTGCAGGAAAGGCTTCTTGCATCCGCCTAGGGTCTTGCTCTAGCTAAAAAATATATATATATATTTGTTTAGCATAATCGAGGGTTACTTATTCCTGCCGAACAAGGCTACTATTGCGACCATACGACTTTGCATGCCAGTATCAATGAAGATTTATGTAGAGAAATATTAATTAGGAACTTTTTTTTCGTCAACTGGATTTAACATCCTTTTTTGTTATTCGGCAACTATTCAATTCATCACCTTTTTTGTCATTAATTTCCTTGCCAGGACAGCTGTTTTTATGCAAATTTTGGCGTACTTAACTACACGTAAGCTAGATATTAGCTAATATTCATGCTGTTATATTACTTTTCTTGTACCGTCTTTGTAACATTCCATGTAATAATAATAATAATAATAATAGAATTAATTAATTTGCATATTCAAGTGAATTATATTAATGTATTAATTTATACATTTTCTTGATTATTGATGTTAATGTTATTATCATTTTTTTCTGAAACACTTGGCTCGAACACCCTCCCCCGACATATATTTCTAGATGTGTGCCTGCCGAAGGATAAATTTTATCAACCGGTGGTGGTATCGGGCTTAGAGGCTAAAGGAAAAACAAAGAAGTATGTGCGTCAAAAGCTGAACATAAGAAACAGCACAATATCACAAAGAAACACTTTATGAAACTTTTGTCATAGGAGATGTTATCAATATTAAGCACTATAAATACTTTCTATTTGTAATATACTAAGTAACTTATTGCAATTTTGGATAGTCTTTTGTGTTCGTACTACACATTTAAAATCTTTTTTGTTGCTCCCAGCGCCAAGCTTACAATTTAAAGAAAAAATGTAAATTTTCATAGTGCACGGAAGTTCGACATTCAGAAAGAAAAAAGGTCCAGGGGAAAACATTTCAAAAGGATAGACAGTTGTATGGAAGCGAGAAAAACCACAAGGTAGATTTCATAAGATACCTAGCGATCAGTAACCAAGAAACTGCATTTTTAACATTAATGTCCTCATGATTAACGAACCTTATTTATTCTCACCACGCAATGGGTAAAATATTTGGAGCTTTATCCCACTTTCCGGAAAAATATTTCGTGTTTCTGCTACTTTTGACTTTTGTTGGCATGATATCCCGGATCACTTTTACGAGACGAGACGGGACAAAACGAGACGGGACGAGACGAGACGAGACAGAACCCTTCGAGACGGGACACGAGACGGGACAAACTAATATTTTCGAGACGAGACACGAGACGAGACAGCATTTTCACGAGACGGGACGGGACAGACCAAAGTCTCGTCTCGTCTCGTCTCGTGGGCAACACTAGTACCAACCTATGTATTCGCAATGAACAAGGCTGTTCACGTGTTCAGCCATTGACTGCTACAAGTTTTGCTTTGTCACCCTAATGGGAAAACCCTCTACCGAGTGGCTGAATTATAGTAAATACTGGTATATTGCTAGGGCATAATTCATCTCCAAGAAATGGAGCACAGATTTTTGCACTGGAAGTTACAAGATACTTGTTTTACGCAGTAACAAGTGACTGCTGTCGCTTCCGCGGCTCATGCTAAGTTAACGGGTGGGACGAGCAGAAGCCCTGCCTGCACGCATTTCTAAGGGATGACGTCAGAGGTCCTCGTGTCTGTGGAGAGAACGTTTTCAAATCCGTGACGTAGGAGGTGAATTTCAGCGGTGTTTGAAGGCGTGTTTCTCGAGAACCAAAACAAATATCGCCGAGATATTTTGCTCATCTCAAGTTTGTGTCATTATCTGTAAAATGAATGGATTTAAAACGTTTTTCATGTCAAAGTGGAAATGTCCATTGTTTAAGTTGAGATTCATTGTGCAAGAGCACTAAACTTTTATATTTGTAGAAAAGCACAGAGATACTTCGTTCGAAATGGAAATAAAACATTTTCGTAGCGCAAATAAAAATCTTACTTCAAGTTCAGAGCTTAATGTTCCCGATTGTTGTCGGGACATTGATAAAGAAAGAACTACATTTCCTTGCAAGAAATTTAAAAAGCTTCTACATTATGAATGTTGTGGCCTAGATATTAGAACTGAGAGCCACGAAGCTACTGATTTGGTTTGTAGAGATTGTGAATCATTGTCTACGAATATTACATCTGATCCATTAAATATGTTTGAAGCTTTAAAAGCCATGATTGAAGGAATTAGCAAGCAGCAAGTTGAAAGTATGGAAACATTGCAGGCTGATATGTGTAAACAGTCTGAAGCACTGAAGGCTGATATAAGCAATGATATTAGCAAACAGTTTGAAGCACTGAAAGCTGATATCTGCAAACAGTCTGAACGTATCACAGTGGCCAATTTAAGGCGAAGTGGGAAGTCCCGTTTCGCATTTTCCCGTTTTGCTTTAAAACCGGAGAGAGGGAAATAATACACAAGAGGGATATTCCATACATGACTTTTGCCGATTCATTAACCACCAAGTACAATCAAATATATCAAATCAGTTACATTCCTTACACTTTTTGCACATCTTTCCTAATGACAGTGGCTTTGCATCCGTCAATACACTTCCTGTAAGATTTGTCTCGAACACGGATGGCCATCGTAGTACAGAAGTTTACCACCACGCTTGGAATCAAGGGAAGATGTGGACATTTTAACTGCAAAACCTTCACTGTACTACTAGATGTAAAGAACTGTTATTTGTAGTGTTCATTTCTCTGTGACACATGCTTCTCCAATGACTTGTCTAGCTGCTCCACCAATAGGATCCAACATGGGAGTCGGGGGAAAAGGCGGTTGGTCAATGCCGCCCCGTGCAATTTTACTTCTTGCGCCCCACCCCAAAACATAATGTATGAACAACTAAGCTTGTTATCCGTCGCAATTTCACATGGTATAACCAATTTTTAACATAATAAAATGAAAATATACATAATGTGAGAAGATAAGTTATTCATAAATAAAAATAATAATAATATATATTTAAGCGTAATAATAAAATATCTGTTGCATTTACTCAGCATGGTTTCTACCGACGTGCAGAACTCTCAGCTCTCCTGTTTTGTTTCACTATTTCTTCATGACTATTTATACTGTACACAATTATGTACATTTTCCAGAACGTTGTACATGAAGTAAGATATCTTCACTTCATCACTATTTACAATAAACTATGTATGTACAATTATGTACGCCTCGTAAACCATGATTTCTTCATGATTACACTATTCACTTTGTACCTTTTCCCCCCTTAAGCTTACAAATGAACTTTTCAAACTTTTCTATTTGCAAAGTTGCGAATAACACAACCATAGTCTAATTTTTGACCAATTTCATGTTCAATTGAGATCATGGCAAGTCCTTCTAATCGCGATTCGCCCATTGTTGAACATAAATAAGTTTTAATAAGCTTCAGTTTCGAAAAAACTACGTTCATCACTTGCAACTGTCACCGGCAGAGTAAGCAGTATTCTCAAAGCTACGGCTACATTTGGAGCGAAACAATTGTCAATAATGTAGCGCAACACTTCAAGTGGAGGCGAATCATGTTCTACCGGGTGTCCGAGAAGTCTTTGTATGAAAACAAAAATTAACTGTATCCGCTATATGCAACATAGACATGAAAAAATGATACCAAAATGTTCGGAAACTATTCAAGTTTTATTGGCAATAGGAAAGAAATCAATAAATCTCCACGTGAGCACCCTTGGTAGCACGGAGTACATCTAGTCGAAATTCAACTTCTCGCCATGCATTAGCCAACATCACAGGATGGATTGATGTGATGACTTGCGTTATCCGTTGTTGCAGAGTTGCAAGATCGGATGCAGGAGTTCTGTAGACATTGTCTTTCACATAACTCCATAGAAAAAATCTAAAGGGGTTATGTCTGGAGATCGTTCAGGCCACGCCGTCGGTCCATCTCGACCAATCCATTTTCCAGGAAATGTCTGTTCAAGGTAGGAACGAACCTCCAGACTCCAATGTGGCGGTGCACCGTCTTGTTGAAAGATAACATCTGGGTGGTATTCTAGCAATTGAGGAACAGCAAACAATTGCAACATGTCGAGATACACTCCAGATGTTACGGTGTCCTCACAGAAAAAGAATGGTTCGTTTATTCTGTCATGCAGCAGCGCGCACCAAACGTTCACCTTCGGGTTGCCCATGGTCGACTTCCTCACCTCATGAGGGGGCTCTTTACCCCCAGATACGCACGATGTTTGAAACTGTCTCTGCACTGTTTTTTGTGACCTGCTCTCGTGAAACCACAGGACACACTCACCCTTTTTCTGATTTGTGTACATTTCCGGTTTGCTGGACACTGGCACTGCTACACTACTGCAACGGTACAGAAATCTGAAACAAAAAAAACTTGAATAATTTCCGAACATTTTGGTACTATTTTTTCATGTCTATGTTGCATATAGCGGATACAGTTAATTTTTGTTTTCATACAAAGACTTCTCGGACACCCGGTATTAAGTTTTCTATATCATCTTCATCTCGTTTGCGTTTACGATATTCTGCACCCAAGAGATTTTTCCTTTTATCAGACATACCTTAGTTTACAATTACAAATGCAACAAATAATATTTAAATCTCTTACGACTTGACAAGCAGTTGTTTTGATGACAGCACAAATACACAAGTCTCTCATACATTGTCACACTCAAACGCGCACGCGTTCTCACACACGACATACACTAACTGCACTACCGTTACATCGTCAAGATCGTAAATGAGGTGCAACCAGCAACGACAAAAACAGCGGATATTCGTACTTACTATTGCGTCTTGCGCGACTCGACAATACCTATCATCACCACCTTTCTCGATCAACACGTCAAAGAACAAAGCAGCTCTATTTCCGACTACCGAATGCGACACGTCCGTTTAACTCAATCCTCGATAACAGGGGACGGGGGCGGAGGACTGGCGGACTGGCGCGCGATCAAACAATAGATAGCATTGTAACTTGGCACCGCACACGCACAGTAGACGTTGCTTACCATTTTAATGGACAAAACAATAATAGTTGCTTCTGTAATATAAACTTTCGGCACAGCTTTCTTTCGCAGTTACTCTTTGCTTTTGTTATCCATTTCTGCTTTATACTGCATATGCAAATGGATTTAATTTGAATTTTCTCCGCCCCAAGAAGACCAAACTGCCTCAAATAATGCAGCTTCCATTTCTTATACAATTTGCCGTCTCCTTGAGCTTGCCGCCCTGTGCAAATGCACATGTTGCACATACGGTAGATCCGGCCGTGGTCAAACCGCTCAGTCGATCCTCTAGAAGTTGGCACAAATTGCTGGTGACTGTACAGTATATACATACATAAAATATTACATATTGTGTTGATTAATCAATTGTCAAAGTACATGTTATCAAGGGCGAGCGTGATTGATTTTAAAAGTTTCCAAACTTTTTTCTAATTTCGCATCAGCAGTTACAACACACTTTTGCTTTCAACTGTACGTACATGGTGATGTTGTTTCACCACCCTCATATCTACACGCAACCATTATGTGGTAATTTCTCAGAAATATCTGATATGATGTAATTTATTTAGTATTTTATGTTATAATTATTTCCCTGAACTATTTACACACTTGCATCAATTCACTGCTGCCAAATTGCCTCGAATTTTAAATTGTACTTCCTCTTCGTTGTAATCAGTTTTCGAGGAAGAGCTGTTGTGCTGAGTGTTGTTCGCAGAAAGAGATATCTTCCAATGGAAGAGATGTTTTTGTGAGCGTAATAGCTTTTGTTTATTGCGAAAATAAAAGTTAAATATAACACGTGTTGGGCAACTTTTAAGATACGGTTAATTTACTGCTGGTCTGGGTGATGCAATGCCCGCCGTTAGCCAAAATAAGGTCCGGAAAGAGGCGAGGGAAATGGTTGGAGGAGCCACGTTCAAGGTCAGCAAGATCACGCTGTGGCGTTGTTATCCTTGGGCTGTTCCTTTGTACGTACCCGGTCTTCTTGTCTCTGAGGTAGAAGCTGAGAAGACAGGCAAGACGTAAGAGATGAGAAAGGATTTAGAAGGGATGCATAAAGACCGGCTTCTAGTAGAGGCCAGGAGGTGACAGTGGGACTTCCCCCAACCAACAATCTTATAAAAAAAATTAACTAACTCTCTAGCCTTCTTAAACCCGAAGGTTCATGGCTGCAGCAACACAGGTCTTCCATCCTTCCCTAACCTGAGCGAGATCTATATACTCCTTTCCATCCCTACCGATTTCCTTTAGGTCCATCTCAACGTTGTCCCTCCATCTTCGTCTTGGCCTTCCTACAGGTCTCTTACCATCAGGTTTCCCAACAAGAATCCTGTCAACTCTTCTTTCCTCTCCCATTCGTGTCTTCTTGATTTAATCATTCTAATAATATCTGGACATGAATACAAATTATGTAGTTCTAAATTATGCAACCTTCTCCACTCACCTGTCTCCTCATCCCTTTTAGGTCCAAAGATTTTCCTAAGGATCTTATTTTCAAATCCTCTCAATTTATGTTCCTCTTTCAATGTAAGGAACCAAGTTTCACACCCATATAATACTACAGGCAAAATTACTGTTTCCTATATTTCAACTTTTAGTTTCTTAGATATTAAACGAATAGACAAAAGTTTATGAAGAGAGAAGTAAGTCAGTAAGTAAGTAAGTAACATGCATTTCCTGAATTAAGCCTGCTTTTTATTTCCTCTTTAATATTATTTTCATTTGTTAGTATTACTCCTAAGTATTTGAATTTGGAAACTGGTTCAACGAATTGTTATCAATAATTAGATTTTGATTATGACATAACACTTGGTTTTGGCCTGTAAGCATATATTTAGTTCTCTCTTTGCTAACTTTCAAATCTATCTCTTTAGCTGCCTTGAAAAATATTTTAGCATTATTCTTAATTGTATTTATATCATCCCCTAATAAGTCTACATCATCTGCATATGCTAACAACTGAGTCACACCAAATAAAGTATGAAATTGTCACACTCCAAAAAATAGAAATTCACATGACGCGCATGAATTCCCACTGTGGGCACCCCTGGCTTCAGTCCCGATTAGCCTTCCTGTGCACAAAGTGGACTTATAACCAAAACTCAACACAAAAACTCAACTTTGTTGTTTTTCCAAATACTAACCCAAAAAAATCTGAGCAGGAGAGTTTTGGTAAAACAACGAAGTTGAGTTTTTGAGTTGAGTTTTGGTTATAAGTCCACTTTGTGCACAGGAAGGCTAATCGGGACTGGAGCCAGGGGTGCCCACAGGGGGAGTTCATGACGCGCCTGCGTCATATGAATTTTTTGGGGGTACACAATTTTATACGCATTCTATATATCTTATCACAAAAATGGGGAGAATCGTTTCTGTTATTTTTAGATATGGACAATATGTACAGTTTTTCTACCTACTCGTGGGGTTGAAATGAAACACTACCTTATATGCCCTTAGAATCGGTTTAGAGGGTGGGGGGTGATATTGGCATTAATACAAGGTTAGTCAAGCAGACAAACTGCAAAGAATAAGGTTCAGTAAACTAACAATGAGTGGGCCTGAGCAGTTTTGTACGTTTTATGTTAACAAACATGAAAGTGAGCCTACAGTACCTAAAGGAAACATACAGCGTGAGCACAAAAACACTCCCTGGTTTTGAAAGGATATAACTTTAATACCAAAAGTAGTATTCTACAGAAATGTTCACAGTAGTTGTAAAAACTCATAAAGTTTTCGTGGTGTTCATTGGAATTACAAATGCTCAATGTGCGCGCCACCTGTTACGCGGGAAACATCGAGACGATAATCCAGCTCCAACCACACCTTCTCAAGCGTATCCGGTGTAATGAAGTTGACAGCTGTACTGATGCGTTCCTGAAGATGATTCAAGGTTGTGGGTAGTGGAGGTACATAGACCTGGTCCTTCACGAACCCCCAAAGGAAAAAGTCACAAACTGTCATGTTCGGTGATCGTGGGGACCACTTGCATAGATTTTGATCATTGGGTCCAGCTCGTCCTATCCAACGGTGTGCGAGGTTGTCATTCAGAAAGCTGCGTACAGATTGATGCCAGTGTGGGGGCGCTCCATCTTGTTGTAGAATGTAGTCACCTCTCTCTGCAGCAAGTTGAGGAATTAACCAGTCACGTAGCATTGTTAAGTAGCTTTCACCTGTGATTGTTGGCCCCTCAAAGAAGAACGGACCGTACACTCGACGCTCTGACACTGCACAAAAAACGTTCACCTTGGGTGAGTCGCGTTCCACATCAAGAGTGGCATGCGGATGCTCGCTTCCCCAGATCCTAACATTATGTCTGTTCACTTTTACACTCAAGTGGAAGGTCGCATGATCACTAAAAATGATCTTTGTCAGTAAGGTTTCATCGTCCTCCATTAAAGTGTGGATAGTCTCGCAAAACTCACGTGTTGTAGAGGAATCTTATCGGCGTTGTTAAACAATATTATGGTGCCGTGGGCGAAGTGCACCTGACTTCGTGGCCTTGACTGCACCTAACTTGCGGTTCGCGGGACTGGTCGTATGACTAAGATAGTAAAGTGGAGGGTTGTAGGAGTTGTCAGTCGTAGCAGTGCTATTAGTATTATTTTTATAATTATAGTATAGAAACAATATTGTTATTGACTGATTAATGGATTTGGTGACTTAAGTTCACTTTATGCGCCTGAGGCTAACCCGGACTGAACCTGAGCCCGTGAATATTATTATTAGGTTAGGTTAGGTTGACCAACGATTGATTGATTTAGTTTATTTTACTTCGCGTTTTGTGCCTCTTGGCTCTTTTGCGAAGATGGGGATGAGTGATGAAATTGATGAATGGACATTCACACAAACAACCAAGCCCAAGCGGGATTCGAACCCGGGACCCAGCTTGACCAACTAATACGGAGAGTTCTGAATATGTACTTGGAAGGAGATTTGCTGAAATGCTTACGTACACTGGCGTATATTACGAAGCTAGAATAAGGGTTATCTCTGTAAATGATGTTATTTTGTAATTACGTATGACACATTGTGCGACACGACACGAAAAACGCCATATTGTATATACATTTTCAAATATGGTGCCATAATTTTAAGTCTATTGCATGCCAATTGACAAGGTCACCAGGCCGCTTGTACAAGTTGGTTATAGTATTCTACAGGAAAGTAACAGTTTTCTCTGTATATGGGGATGCCATTTTGTAAATATTTGTATATTTTCTGACTGTATTTGTGGATTAGGCTTAGTCTTTCTAATAATATACAAGTTGCTTGTACAGAAGAGTAACCCACGTCCTGACCCACCGAATTCCCTTTGTGCGCTTCGCCCACCGAACTTCCATTGTGAGCTTCGCCAACGTGCGTCTCGTCCACGAAATCAATATTATACTCTTAAAGAAATGAGAAGTATTTTCAAGTTTAACGAAACTACAAGTGTGTGTGTGTGTGTGTGTGTGTGTGTGTGTGTGTGTGTGTGTGTGTGTGTGTGTATTATATCCATAGGCGTAACTTGAAACTCAACTCTGGGGGGTGCAGGTAAGAACTTGAGGCTTAACTTGGGGGGGGGGCAGAGTCGAAAAGTTTTTCATCCCTTAAAAATAGTGGCTAGAATTATTTGCTAATATAACTGTTACATTTGCGAAATCATAAATATTATTATTTATTAAGAGAACTTATCTCCTCAGGGCTTAGGATGTTAATGAAAGTAACAAATCTGATTTTGGGGGGTGCAAGAGCCCCCGCCAAGTTACGCTTATGATTATATCTTATGTAATTGGGCTATCCCACTTCGTTCTCTAGCAAATTTCTTGTTATTAACACTCCTACTGACTTCATTGGTTAGTTGTGTTACCTCTATGTGTTTGCAGAATAAATTGCCAATACATTGGAAATGGAAACTATGTGTAGTTGTTTTGAATATATTTTAAGCAATAATGTTTACATGTAAAATAGTCTCTGAACCAAAGAGTGACGAGGGGGCAGGTGGCACGGAAGTTATAATTCTTCTAACATGGAATAAATCCATCAGAGTGGCGGCTGGTGGCCTGGCTCTTCTAAACAGCTCTGCAAGTGAAAATCGACTTTCTTGGGAATGACTTAGCTGGTTGAGTAATTTATCTCAACTGCAACTTATGCCAATTTTTGGGACGCGCTGAAGATGTTTTCTGTTTTTACTGTGACAAGTTCTTCGTGTGAAATAATGTTCTCCAAAATGCGACCAGTTGCCTTCAAAATCTCGGAGCTCAGGCTTGTGTCAGTGACATGGTGCTGGAAGTGTTTAAAATTATTGTAACAACCGCACATATCAATGTGAAGATTTGGAAAAGGCACTGTTAGATGTTTTTTTATGAATACATTTTCAATAGTCTACCGAATTCACTTCATACTTTGCTTGAGTCAAGTGTAAATCCTTTAAAAATTCTTAAAAGTCTTTGTCACTTGTGTCCCCTCAGCATTTCTTTTTGTGACCCCCCCCCCCCCGGACTTGCGGCCCCTAGGCTACAACCTAGGATAGCTTAGTGATAAATGTACTCTTGCCCACCCTTATATCCGGCGAAAGGCCTGCATAGCGGAGTGCATCTACCACAAACTGAACTGAACATTACCCCCCCCCCCTAAAACAACGCGCTGGAACTTAGCAATGCCGTCATCACGAAGTCGTGTAATTTTCCGAAATCCCCCTCCCCCTCCTCCTGTGTTTCGCAGACGCCTGCGATTCCAGCCAATGGAATGATAATCAGAGAACCCGCTTCGTGCTTTGTCTGCCGACCAAATGCCCGGTCTTTGGCCGAGTCAAGGTTATCGGCGTCACGTGGAGAAACGTGGTCACGGACCCTCCATTGGAATTGTTTCACAAGTTTCGATGGAGCTGGGGGACAGTGTCTGCAAGCCTCGATGGCTGGAATTGAAATTGTGGTATGATGCTCAGCTAAAATGCTCAACCGTTGGCTATCATAGGAAAGTGCTGAACGGAAGGGAAAGATTAAAATGAAGCAGTGCTTTTTGGAGATAATGCCTTTATTGCCTCTCGAAAAAATCCTCCGAAGTTTTAGCTCTAATGGTTACGATTCAACCATTGAAACCTCGTTTCAACATCGCCGTCCCTAGAAAAGGTCGTTGAGATCGGCTCAAGAGTGGAGAAACATTTCCAGGTGGGCTCAAGGGTGGATAATATATTTCCAGGTGCGTCAAGGGTGGATAATATATTTCCAGGTGGCGTCAAGGGTGGAGAAAATGTTTCCAGGTGGCCTCAAGGGTGGAGAAAATATTTCCACATGGCCTCAAGGGTGAAGAAACATTTCCAGGTGGGCTTAAGGGTGGAGGGAATATTTTCATGTGAGCTCAAGGGTAGAGAATATATTTCCAGGTGGGCTCAAGGGTGGAAAACAAATATTTCCAGGTAGCCTCAAGGGTGAATAAAATATTTCCAGGTGGCCTCAAGGGTGGAGAAAATATTTTCGGATGGCCTCAAGGGTGAAGAAAATATTTCCAGGTTGCCTCAAAGGTGGAGAAAATATTTCCAGATGGCCTCAAGGGTGAAGAAACATTTCCAGGTGTGCTTAAGGGTGGAGGGAAATTTTTTCATGTGAGCTCAAGGTTGGTGAATATATTTCCAGGTGGCCCCCAAGAGTGAAGAAAATATTTCCAGGTGGCCTGAAGGGTGGAGAAAATATTTCCACATGGCCTGAAGGGTGGAGAAACATTTCCAGGTGGCCTCAAGGGTGAAAAAAATATTTCCAGGTGGCCTCAAGGGTGGAGAAAATATTTCCAGGTGGCCTCAGGAGTGAAGAAAATATTTCCAGGTGGCCTCAAGGGTGGAGAAAATATTTCCGGATGTCCTCAAGGGTGGAGAAAATATTTCCAGATAGCCTTAAGGGTGGAGGAAAAATTTTCAGGTGGGTATGCTTCGGTGGTCATGGCTGTTAAGATTATTTCACCCTCTTTATCTCCTTAAGACTTTTATTTCTTTTTTCATTGAACTTCACAAAACCACTTTACAAAAACTGCTAACGCAGTCACTTTTTGATCTAAGACGACCCAGAAGGTACATGGCATAGTGCAATTGATCTCTCTTTAAACTGTAGGCTCCAGGGGTCTCAGATTCGAATCCTGGCCTGGGCATGGATGTTTGTGAGTGTCCCTTCATCAATTTCATCATATCATCACTCATCCCCATCTTTGCATATTAGCCAAAAGTGGCACAAGAAGCGACGTAAAATAAAGCAAATCAATGAATCAGTCAATAAACTGTAGGCCCAATCTCGATAAGTTTTCCTAGACGCAAAGTAGACCTACAAAGCATAGCACAGTATGGCTGCATTTAATATGTAGAAAATGCTACACATTGTATTTCCAAAATTACATGCTGCGATATCTTATGCATACATATTCTGTTATCCTTCCCAAAAACAATACCAAAGTAAATTTCTAGGTATGCCTAGGCGCAGGAGTTCTCAACTACCAAACGACTAGCTACCATATTCAATTCGAAAAGTTATATACGAACCCAACTTGCCTATAATAGTCACCTTGCTAGTGAGGTTTCGTAACTTTTCATTGATTGCTCACAGGAGGCTGTTGGATAGATTGCCTCACGTGTAAACAAGTAAGCAAATAAAAAAAATAGCGCTCAAAGCCCGTTACCACGTGGAAGGACAAAGGAGCGCTTCCATACGAGCGAGAGAGCAAACGGCTTGGATCCATTTAGCGGATATTAGGACCGCTCCTCCTCCGATCGGTTGCGTAAAACAGGTACAGCGTAGAAACACGTGGAGCTGGCTGGTAATCGGCCCTGGGTTTCGAAACAAAAGCTCTTTTGCTTCGCCCCACACACACGCACACACTGAATGTGGAGAGGAAAAATACATTTGGGAGAGATTCCACCCGTTATTGGTTGATACGGTTTATTTTTACTTCACTTTCTGGACCACTTTTGGCTAATTGCGAATATGAGGATGGTTGTTGATTAGATTGATCACAAAGAACACCCAGGCCGAGATTCGAACCCGGAACCCCTGGCAATTGGTTCTATTTGTTCTATACTTAACAATATCTTACGTGTATAAACGTACCAATTATGCACTACACAAGCATGTGTTGTATGGTACAGTGGCGGATTAAAGATGTTCTCTCGGAGGGGGCGGACACCCATTACAGCGCCCCCTTCCCCATGAACTTTCGGCGCTCAGCACATTTTCCTCACACGGTCCTACCATTATGTGTCATGAAATTACTATCGTAACTAACACGTTGGGAGGCCTATCCGTGTGTCCTGTTTCTTTCCTCGTCCATATCCTTCGTCATTCTTATATTTTTTCGCCACCTGTCTCTCGTCGCCCACTTATCTTTCGTCGCCTCCTATCTTTCGTCGCTCGTATCCTTCGTCATTCTTATCTTTTTTCGCCCCCTGTCTCTCGTCGCCCCCTTTATCATTCGTCGCCCGTATCCTTCGTCATTCTTATCTTTTTTTCGCCCCCTGTCTCTTGTCGCCAACTTATCTTTCGTCGCCTCCTATTTTTCGTCGCCCGTATCCTTCGTCATTCTTATCTTTTTTCGCCCCCTGTCTCTCGTCGCCCACTTATCTTTCGTCGCCTCCTATCTTTCGTCGCCCGTATCCTTCGTCATTCTTATCTTTGTTCGCCCCCTGTCTCTCGTAGTCCCATTATCTTTCGTCGACTCCTATTTTTCGTCACCCGTATCCTTCGTCATTCTTAACTTTGTTTTCCTCCTGTCTCTCGTCGCCCCCTTATCATTCGTCGGCTCCTATCTTTCGTCTCCCGTATCCTTCGTCATTCTTATCTTCGCCCCCTGTCTCTCGTCGCACCCTTATCTTTCGTCGCCCGTAACCTTCGTCACTCTTATCTTTTTTCGCCCCCTGTCTCTCGTCGCCAACTTATCTTTCGTCGCCTCCTATTTTTCGTCGCCCGTATCCTTCGTCATTCTTATCTTTGTTCGCCCCCTGTCTCTCGTAGTCCCATTATCTTTCGTCGCCTCCTATTTTTCGTCACCCGTATCCTTCGTCATTCTTAACTTTGTTTTCCCCCTGTCTCTCGTCGCCCCCTTATCATTCGTCGGCTCCTATCTTTCGTCTCCCGTATCCTTCGTCATTCTTATCTTCGCCCCCTGTCTCTCGTCGCACCCTTATCTTTCGTCGCCCGTAACCTACGTCACTCTTATCTTTTTTCGCCCCCTGTCTCTCGTCGCCCCCTTATCTTTCGTAGCCTCCTATTTTTCGTCTCCCGTATCCTTCGTCATTCTTATCTTTTTTCGCCCCCCTGTCACTCGTCGCCCACTTATTAATCGTTACGTGCTTTATTGCATTTCAACCATGAATATTATTGAATAAATAAAATAAGGCCTTTATGGGTCTGTCGTCCCTCAGGTAGTGGGGCGCCCTCTACGCCCACGACGCCCCTTCCGCCCCCCTTTAATCCGCCCTTGATATGGTACCGAATGTACAAAGGTTAAATCTGTGCCCCTCCCGAAATGTCGAGAAAAAATAAATAAAAGCGGTAAATAAATCGGAAGAACAATAGTGGTATAGTGTTCTAGGTTGTAGCGGAATCACCATTTCTTACTTCGTTTTAAAAGGTGTTTCATCTCAAGAGGAGCACAACCATACCTTCGTGCTTGACAACAGCATCCGAGTGAAACCGGCGTCCTCCGAGTTGCTTTTTGAAAGGAACGAAGAGATGGTAATCGCTCGGAGCAAGCTCCGGGTAGTATGCTGGATGATGGAGCACATGCCACCCAAAAACCGCCAGGCCAGGACGTAAGGATTGGGCTCTGACAACAGAACCGAGTTCTCTGAGACAGGCATCATGAAGCGCCCCTGAACCGGGGAGGGGGGAGGGGCTATGTTGAGAAGTAGTGTATGAAGTGTTTGTATTTGCCTAATAAATACCTACTGGAATTTACAGGCTTTGTATTTTTTTTATCCCGTACATCCCTAGTGTATTTCCAGTACATTTTGAAATTTAAACTTATTCAGAATACAAATATCGTTTGTGCTCTCATAAAACCCATGACAACACACCTGACTTCCAGTTTATTATCATGAAATACTTAACTACATTTTAAGTATTTGTTACAGTGATGCGCGTATACGCGTAAGCAATGGATGTCCACACTCTGCGAGTAGACAATATGGACTATGTACGCGCATCATCAGAAGTTTTGTAGGATAGTCAGGCCTTTGACAAAACTGGAATAGTAAAAATATTGATATCAATAACAATTATCATGGTTATTATTATTAAAAATGATAATAATAAATCATTTTCATTCCAAATGTATTACTATTATTATATCATTGTGAAAATTTTCTACTCGACCCATCACATGAGTGAATATCCTTCCATTCAAATGTTTTTCATTATTTTTCTTTTGCATTTCATGCAGTTAGTGTACTGAAATGCATGGTTTCTCTATTTATTGTAGACACCTCGTTCAAGCTTTAAAAGTTATGCGGAAATGATAGTCATAAAGTTCATGTTGTTCGATCTCTCACATAAAAATCTCATTTTTGGAATTTTGAAAGCTGTGCATTAAATTGTACAATAAGAAAACACAGTTCTGATCTTAATTCAGGATTTTACACTGAATTTATTTTGACATAACGCAGGTACAAAACGTTTTTTGTACTCTTGTTTACAAATACATATAATTTTCTGCGAAGTGCCAAACAGAACGTATAAAATATTCTCCAAATTAAAATGAGCCACTTTTATCTGAAGATTGTCACATGTATTTTGACTATTTTATTTTTTTCTCAACAGATGGTGCTTGAAAGGCATTGCAACAAGTTGTTGTAAATTGGATTGTTAGTATTTAGACACGATCAAATATGATAGTCTACAGCACATTAGTAATGATTGAGTAGGAGTCATTTCATAATTCATTGATCTCGTGTTTTAAGTCCACTTTATGCACAGGAAGGCTAATCGGGACTGGACCTACAGTTTTAAAGTGGGATCCGAAACACTATGAGCCTCCACCGGGTATCGAACCCGGGACCCCTTGATTACAAGGCGACGACGCTACCACTGCGCCATCGGGGAGGCCCAAAGAGTTATTCCATAACTCGGACATATTTTCAATATGTGTTTTTGAAGATTCAATTGTAACTGACAATGACCAATCAAATTCTACGTTTCATATCCAAGAAGCAGATCGACTGGAATAGAACATTAGATATTAGTTAGGGAAACTTACTTTCTGACTTTCCCTCGTATATACAGTATAGTTGATTGATTGATTGAGTTGGTTTATTTTACTTCGCTTTCATGCCACTTTTGACTAATTTCGAAGATGAAGATGAGTGATCATATGATGAAATTGATGAATGGGCATTCACAAACACCCTTGCCCAGTCCGGGATTCGAACGCGGGACCCACTGGCGACGTAGCTCATAGCCACAGAGGCCGGCATATATAGGGTCAAGTGCCCATATTTCGGATACTTAATTTCAAATTAGATTTTCAGTACCTAAATGTAAACAAAATAAGCCATAAATGTGTTGATAAACATTGAACATATATGTATTCATGTTTCTGAAAGTTATATTAACATTTATAAGAAATACTTGGTGTATTTTATGAAACAAAGAATTGTATGCATATTTTTAGTCTGACAAAAAGGTTGCCTAATGTCGGATAGGGTATTTCCTAATTTCGGATAGGGTTACTAATGAGTATTTGGAAAGGACGCACAATTTCGGATAGTCGAAATTAGGTACCCGTGTAGCATCCGAAATTAGGAAACCCAGTCGCATATTCAATATGGCGATTCTGTGCGTTCCCCCTCTGAAATAATGTGACTGAAACTATGTAATAATGTGACTGAAACTATGTAATAATGTTTGCTGAATCTCTCAAGATTATATAAAATTTAGACAGAAGTTAGTAAATACTAAACTTCCAGTTGTAGGCCTTAAGTTTGGATGGTGAAATATTACATCAAAACTCCGGAAAAGTCAGAAATATCAACCACACACTAAAGAAACATTGCTCAAGGTCACGCACAAGGGTGGAACTTTGGGACGAAGTAGCGTGTTAGTTGGCACTATCTGCACTTCGGCGCTGCTGTTCTAAGGTGGAAATTTCTTGGTATCCGAAATTAGGAACCTATCCGAAATATGGGCACTTGACCCTACAGTACAGATCTCACAAATGTTAAGTTGCTTCAAATACTCAACCTTTCAATTATCAGATGATAACTTTTATTCTCAACAACCGGCAAGTTAACCGGTACACTTAATTTTATTTTAATTTACATGGGACACCGTATGAGAATCCCTTCTGTACAGGCGGCATTGTGTTCGTGGTAAAATCTTGATCACTGCATGCCACTCTAGACTGTTGGCTACCGTACATATAGACCTGGCTCTTCTTTGTTAATGTTCCTTCATTAATTTCAATTAATCATTAGACAAAATTAGCCAAAATTGGCAGAAAAATGACTCTAATGAAAATACAAATGCATTTAGCGTCGAAACACCTCGTCAAAAGAAACTCATTTAGGACTTTGCCTTCATGACGTCTATACGCTGCGAAAAAAAGTTCCTGAGGTAACTCATTCTTTACGTTGTTTGTAACAATGTATTGAAACTCGAGGCGACACCGAGAAATATAAGACTGAGAGAGAGCTTCCCGATGACGTAATGGTTACTTCCTCGTCTTGTAATCAAGTGGTCCCAGGTTCGATAGACCGTGATGGCACACAGTGGTTCAGGCCCCAGAGTGGTTAGCACATCGCGCTACGACGAAAGGGATCCCGGGTTCCAATCCCGACCTGGGCATGGATGTTTGTGAGTGTCCATTAATCAATTTCATCATGTCATCACTCATCCCCATCTTCGCAAATTATCCGAATTTCTCATATTATCCGGATATTAGGATTTTCCTAATTATCAGAATATTCGGATTATCCTAATTATGAGGATATTGGATCATCCTAATTATCAGGATATTCGGATCATTCTAATTATCAGAATATTCGGATTATCCTAATTATCAGAATATTCGGATTATCCTAAATATTCGGATTATCCTAAATATTCGGATTATCCTAATTATCCGGAGATTCAGATTATCCTAATTATCAGTATATTCGGATTATCCTAATTATGAGGATATTCGGATTATCCTAATTATTAGAATATTCGGATTATCCTAATTATCAGAATATTCGGATTATCCTAAATATTCGGATTATCCTAATTATCCGGAGATTCAGATTATCCTAATTATCAGAATATTCGTATTATCCTAAATATTCGTATTATCCTAATTATCCGGATATTCGGATTATCCGAAATATCTGGATATCCGATGTTTGCATTATCCGGACAGTTCTGTCGTTTGTCCGTTTTAGGGCTATCCACATATTCTTCTATTCGTCATGCTCATATTTCACTCTGCGGATTTTCTACAAATCCTTCATCAAACCTGTACTATACGGATATGACAATTATCCAGATATTCCAATTATTCGGATATGCTCGTTATACGTTGTATCCGAAACGAATATCAGATAATTTGAAATCTGAAATTACAGTGGCCATCCTTAGTTCGGATCTCACTTTAAACTGTAAGTCCAATCCCGATTAGCCTATCTGTGAAGAAAGTGGACTTAGAACAGAAACTTTAAAAAAAAATGGAAAGAAGAGAGTATACACTGCCGATTTTCGTCTCGATATCATCCTTACTGTAAACATTTGGATAACAGTAACCCATGGAAGGGAACAGACGTGGGACAATGCCCTCTGCAATGCTGCAAGCAGCGGAATAAATTCACAAGAAACACCATTATATATTTTTATGTGGAAAAGCTTCCGGAGTGTGGCCCATTCATGATCCCACTTTGCGGATGATGTCTGGTGGCTGTGCATGTGTAATGCAGTGTTATGATGAGAGAGAGGAAGTTTCGCCGCGTGAGGTGTGGAGGATTTCCCGCCATGTGTGGAACGACACAAAGAGTAGTTATGCGTTTATCACTTCCCGTTTCCGCCACGGCTGAAACAAAGTTTCCCGTTTCTCTACTGTTTCAATTCACTACAGAAAAAACCTGCAAACGTCGTGCACAAGATCTTTTTATGAAACCTTGAGGATATCAGTTTTTTTTTGTTTTTTTTAAATAATGGTCTCTCAAGAGGGATGTGTTTAGTTTTGTTAATTCATTTTTTTTAGTCTTCTGTAGTTTCATTGCATTGTTATCGGTTTTTTTTCTCTTGCTAAAAATTATAATCTAATATATAAAAATGAATGTGATGTGTGTGTCGTTTGTTCCAACATAACTCTCGACCGCCTGGAGCGATTTCAACCAAACTGGGTACACATTATCACTTACATTCTAGAAAGATATACTGTGGGGTAAGACACCCCTGGCACCCCTAGGGGTGGGGGCGGGAGGTGGTCACATGCAAAAATAATCGAAAACGACCGATATTAGTGTGGAATCCATAGTTTTCGGGAATAGTGACACTCCCAATGCCGTTCAACTCCAAGTTCATTTTACACTATAGTTAGAAATATATATATGTATATATATATATATATATATATATATATATATATATATATATATATATATATATATATATATATATATATATACCGTGCGTCCATTTCGATCTGCAGCCGAGAGATCGGGAGAAGCGTGGCGGGCGGCACTGACGGAGATGCCGACATTTGCGGCCTGAAATGCCCGCTTATTTTTATGGACATATGCAGACATTTATATAAATATTGCAAAACGAGCACTAACCTGTGTTATAAGAGTATGGTTTTAATTTTAGTAGCTTAGTGACTGTCTGTGCCGATGATTTTGACACGCCCACCTCTCGTGAAACACGGCGTAGAGGTTTGTTTGGAGAACGTTCTAACGCTGCACCAATATCATCGAGTTTTGCTACGGTTAGAATCCGTCGTTTTTGCTTAGGTGTTTTAAAATTTAACGATACAGTTTCTCGTAATTTAAGGACAAGATGTCTAACCGTATCTCTGTGTGGAGTTGAAATGCATGGGAATTTCTGTACAAATTACCTACACACGTCTCGACACGAGTTTGTTTTCACGTAGGTACGTGTCATACATAAAAAAAACTTTGTTCTAACGTGAATCTTGCGGCTGGCATTCCAATCGTCTCACTGACACGTCACACATACACACTACAATAACACAAACAAGTAACTGCAAGTAACCAAGAATAACACTCTTGCGCACAGTACGAAATTAACACGCTCTTGGTTTACATTGCTCGCCACTATATTTACAACTCTGTCTTCATCTAGTCGCTAAGGAACAAAAAACTCGAGCTCGGAGATTTCGGATTGCAAGGAAGCTCACGAACACTATTGACTTTTAACGGTTTCTTCTACAGCGTAATCTTGATACAGTGTTGCACATTCAAAACCTCCAAACGATCCCCATCGGCACAAAACTCTTTCAAGGATATAAACTTAAGCAGGACGTTACTGGTCAAAACTATGATTAAAATGTTTTATTATCTGTGGCTCTTAACATCGTTTCTAAAGCGTATTTTTTTGTGTATATAAGAGCAGAACTTGGATGAATTACAGAAGAACTTTTGCGTGTTATAACACAGGTTAGTGATCGTTTTGCAATATTTATATAAATGTCTGCATATGTCTATAAAAATAAGCGGGCATTACAGGCCGCAAATGTCGGCATCTCCGTCAGCGCCGCCCGCCACGCTTCTCCCGATCTCTCGGCTGCAGATCGAAATGAACGCACGGTATATATATATATATAAATTAATGTGTATATGTGTGTTCCAGCATAACTCTCGAACGCCTGCAGCGATTTCAACCAAACTTGGTACACATATGACTTACAATCTGGAAAGAAATACTGTAGGGGTAAGACACCCCTGGCACCCCTAGGGGGTGGGAAGGGGGTGACATGTAAAAAGTATCGAAAGCGACCGATATTAGTGTGGAATCCATAGTTCTCGGAGATCGCTAAACTAATTTGTAACATTCATCATGACATTTGAGAGATAGAGAGAGACATGCTTTCTCGATCACGCTCAACAAGTCGCAGGGACACTCTATTAAGTAATGCGGAGTGGATTTAAGATCGCCATGTTTCTTCCAAGGACAACTTTAATAGAAGATAGGGATAAATAAATACCCGGGCAACGCCGGCCTATCAGCTAGTAAATTAATGAAAACTGCCTCGAACCGTAGCCGTACGGTCTGGCGTCTGGCTACTGGTCGCGCGCAGGTTCGAGTCTCCTGGGGGAAGCGTAACAACTTTTCTCCTGAGATTTCGGCCTTTGTTAGGGACCGGTGATCACCCACCATCGTGAGCAGATTGGGGAGCTATGAATAAGTAACGTAACCCCGTCTAGGAAAATTTACACGGCTGGGGGGTCGTCGTGCTGCCCACACGTCAACCCTTAACTTGTCGGATGATCTCCCACCTCGGGTGATTAAAACACGTTGACTGCCAAGGCCAGATTGTCTGAATGACATCGTGGGGCCAACTAAAAAATGTGAAAATGGATCAAGTTGGTGTCATTATACCGCGTTTGTTAGAACCTGTCCCGTTTCCCGCGCTAGGGATCGCTCGACAGTTTCGGTGCCAATGAGAAACGAGGAAAAAATCGTCTGCTGGACAGCGAGGAGCGAATGAAAGCCAGAAGAGAGGCGCTTACGTAGACGCTGTTGCCACGTTGCGCATTTTAATTGGCTGCCTGGCTTTGACTTTCCCCAGCACCGAGAAAAGCCAGCGATCAGCTAGCGCGGGAACCGGGACAGGTTGTAACAAACGCGGTATAGATCTGTGAAGCACAAGAAATTTCAAAACAATCCAAAAAACCGTTGAAAATTCAATTTAAATTTGAGATCCAGTTTTGGGTGTCGTGGCCTGGAGAAGAGAATTTTGATCAGAGGGCTATAAGACCCATTGCTGTGTCTCACTTTTTTTTTTGTAAATGACTTTGTTTCTTCAAATAACGAACTTCAATCACTTGAACTATCAAGCTCGTACAGAGTTGGACGCATATTTTCTGTTTCTTGGTCATACATCGTCAACAGAACATACAGCAACAGAAGTGCTTCTTCCATAAAATATTGCACGAAATGCAATCTACACGTTCAATCACACTGAATAAAGTCTTAATTTCTTCTTCTTCCTTTATTTTTCTCCTTCTTTGTTTAATTCTTGCCTGAAATCAGTGATGTGCCGTAGACTATACGTTTACGTCTACATGCGTTGTCTACACGTAATCTACGCGTAGATTACATTGGGTTGTAGTTTACATAGACTACGTAGACAATCTAAAGTGCATTAAAATTAATTTGCAAGGCTTTCATGAAAGGAAAGTGACATTTTCAACTATATTGGTTCCTAACGAAATGAAAAGAACCCTATTTACAACAAACTTTCTCTCTTCTATTGTCAACTATGGAAGAAGATAAATAGTATGCAAAAAACAACAACAGATGGCAGTCGTGAGCCAAGAGTGGTCTTTTTCCCATAAAACACTAGAATATTTTCTATATTAGATTTCTTCCTAGGTGAGAAATTGTTCGAATTTGGAAGAAAGAGTATGAAAAGTTATTCTTACACATCAGCAACTGATGCGCAGCATAATTTTATTTTTATTCCACGGCGCCCTTTGCTAAGTTATCACCTTTCGCCATACATAGTTTACGTATTCTACGTGTATAAAATAGTCTACGTGTAGAATGAAGACTATCGTTGTTTACGCATAGACGCACATCACTGCCTGAAATACAACAAATGTCAAACAGAGATGCATTTTTTAATGTGGCCTGTTGTATTGAAAATCAAGAAATTAAAGTCATCATAAATAATCACAGAGCACTAGGTTTATTACTACAATGTTACGGCCATTTGTACGCCATTGTTGTAATCGCCTGTTGCTGTGTAGGGCCAAGCTACGAGTATAGTGTAACATTCTGGAGCCAAAACAATATCTTTGATCATGTTAGCAAATGACAAGTGAAACCCATATAGGCGTATCGCGACCTGAAGCAATTGCTGAGGTGAGACACACAAGTGGGTATCACGGCTTCATGAATGACGATACTTGAGACCCACTTTTGGTTCTCATGGCAGTCAACTTAAGTAGAATCAGATGGATGTGAGACCTGCCATCGGTAGGTAGGCCTGAGCCCTCAATGGGCTGCAATAAAAACTGCAAAAATACCAAAAAATGCCACTAACCCGAAAAACAGTTTATTTTTTTTACAAAAAAAAATCCTGAACACAGAATAAATCCATTTCTATCAGTAAATCAGTTAAAATGATAAACAATGTAATAAGATGCACTCTCGCGCACACTCACAATAACAGTAATAATAATAACAACAATAATAAAATCAATATTATTACAGCTTAAGCAAGGGCGGCAATTAGGAAACGCGAAGCTCCTTATATTTTGAACAGGAAATACACAGACAATTGTGGCGATACACACAATAAGATATCTCGCACAATTAGAACTTTCCACTCTCAAAAATAGCAATGGGGTAATTTTATTTGGGGGAGGTTGAATTGATCACTCTGGTTTTTCCCCAATTCTTAATGTTTTTATTTGATAATGTTGATTTTATCAAAATTTCGGAGATGGTTGTAGCCCCAACAGCCCCCCTTGTTTTATTTGGAACATGGCATCCATACCTATATCATCATCGATTCATAATCTATGAATACTGGCCCCGTATTCAACACCATGTCACGCCAACCATTTTCGCTGAAGACGCCACCGGGCAAACGCAGTGCGATTTTCAATTGTTATCAGCTGAAACGTCGCTACCTCTCAACTCTGCATCCAGGTAATGGCCAGAAAACTGTGTGACGTAGCATGGGGGGGCGGGGGGCGGTGGAATAACCGCGAAAGGGATTAAGCGCGAAACGAAAATTGAAAACTTAAATAAGCGCGAAAGGAACAAAAGCGAAACGGATTAAGCGCGAACGGAATAAGAGCGAAGGAATAAGAACGAGACGGATTAAACGCCAACGAAGTAACCGCGAAGGAATAAGCGTGAAAGGAACAAAAGCGAAACGGAGTAAACGCGAAAAGAATAAGAGCGACAGGGAGTAAGCGCGAACGGAATAAAAGCGAAGGAATAAGAACGAGACGGATTAAACGCGAACGAAGTAACCGCGAAGGAATAAGCGTGAAAGGAACAAAAGCGAAACGGAGTAAGCGCGAAAAGAATAAGAGCGAGAGGGAGTAAGCGCGAACGGAATAAAAGCGAAGGAATAAGAACGAGACGGATTAAACGCCAACGAAGTAACCGCGAAGGAATAAGCGTGAAAGGAACAAAAGCGAAACGGAGTAAGCGCGAAAAGAATAAGAGCGAGAGGGAGTAAGCGCGAACGGAATAAAAGCGAAGGAATAAGAACGAGACGGATTAAACGCGAACGAAGTAACCGCGAAGGAATAAGCGTGAAAGGAACAAAAGCGAAACGGAGTAAGCGCGAACGGAATAAGAGCGAGAGGGACTAAGCGCGAACGGAATAAGAGCGAAGGAATAAGAACGAGACGGATTAAACGCCAACGAAGTAACCGCGAAGGAATAAGCGTGAAAGGAACAAAAGCGAAACGGAGTAAGCGCGAAAAGAATAAGAGCGAGAGGGAGTAAGCGCGAACGGAATAAAAGCGAAGGAATAAGAACGAGACGGATTAAACGCGAACGAAGTAACCGCGAAGGAATAAGCGTGAAAGGAACAAAAGCGAAACGGAGTAAGCGCGAACGGAATAAGAGCGAGAGGGACTAAGCGCGAACGGAATAAGAGCGAAGGAATAAGAACGAGACGGATTAAACGCCAACGAAGTAACCGCGAAGGAATAAGCGTGAAAGGAACAAAAGCGAAACGGAGTAAGCGCGAAAAGAATAAGAGCGAGAGGGAGTAAGCGCGAACGGAATAAAAGCGAAGGAATAAGAACGAGACGGATTAAATGCGAACGAAGTAACCGCAAAGGAATAAGCGTGAAAGGAACAAAAGCGAAACGGAGTAAGCGCGAACGGAATAAGAGCGAGAGGGACTAAGCGCGAACGGAATAAGAGCGAGAGGGACTAAGCGCGAACGGAATAAGAGCGAAGGAATAAGAACGAGACGGATTAAACGCGAACGAAGTAACCGCGAAGGAATAAGCGTGAAAGGAACAAAAGCGAAACGGAGTAAGCGCGAAAAGAATAAGAGCGAGAGGGAGTAAGCGCGAACGGAATAAAAGCGAAGGAATAAGAACGAGACGGATTAAACGCGAACGAAGTAACCGCGAAGGAATAAGCGTGAAAGGAACAAAAGCGAAACGGAGTAAGCGCGAACGGAATAAGAGCGAGAGGGACTAAGCGCGAACGGAATAAGAACGAGACGGATTAAACGCGAACGAAGTAACCGAGAAGGAATAAGCGTGAAAGGAACAAAAGCGAAACGGAGTAAGCGCGAGAAGAATAAGAGCGAGAGGGAGTAAGCGCGAACGGAATAAAAGCGAAGGAATAAGAACGAGACGGATTAAACGCGAACGAAGTAACCGCGAAGGAATAAGCGTGAAAGGAACAAAAGCGAAACGGAGTAAGCGCGAACGGAATAAGAGCGAGAGGGACTAAGCGCGAACGGAATAAGAACGAGACGGATTAAACGCGAACGAAGTAACCGCGAAGGAATAAGCGTGAAAGGAACAAAAGCGAAACGGAGTAAGCGCGAAATGAACAACAGCGAAACGGAGTAAGCGCGAAAGGAATAAAAGCGAAAGGGACTAATGGCCAACGGAATAAGAGCGAAGGAATAAGAACGAAACGGATTAAACGCGAAGAAATAAGCGCGAAAGGAACAAAAAGCGCGAAGGAATAAGAACGAAAGGGACCAAGCGCGAACGAATAAGCGCGAAAGGAACAAAAGCGAAACGGATTAATCGCGAAAGAATAAGAACGAAAGGGACCAAGCGCGAACGGAATAAGCGCGAAAGGAATAAGAACGAAAGGGACCAAGCGCGAACGAATAAGCGCGAAATGAACAAAAGCAAAACGGATTAAGCGCGAAAGGAATGAGAGCGAAAGAGACTAAGTGCGGAACGGACCAAGCGCGAAAGGAACAAGCGCGAAACGGATTAATCGCGAAACCAAAATTGAAAACTTAAATAAGAGCGAAAGGAACAAAAGCGAAACGGATTAAGCGCGAAAGGAACAACCATGCAAATTTCACTTTCGCTCTTAATCCCCTTCGCGGTAGTTCTGGCGACCCGTAGCAGGTCAACATTTGCTACTACGTTGAGCGATCGTGGAGGCCCCCACCCAGTGCCTCTATTCCAGGTGAGAACCCTTTGCTGAGGTTCTATCACTCTACATACGGAAGCAGGGGTTCATCCAACGTTTTCAAGTGGGAGAGTATTTAGGGGGTGTAAGGTTAAATTTAGAGCAAAATTGACCACAAATTGGGTGTAATTCAATATAATTCATCTGATGTAATAAATTGTACCTCTGTTTTTAATGTAAATAATTTTAAGAGATGTTGAGCAGGGTTCGAAATGAACCTTATAGGACAGGAACGATGTTCCGGGTTATGAATGACTGAAACCTTCCGTTCCGTCTCGTCTGAAATGGCAACGGACCGTTCCGGTTCGTATAATTCTTCAGATATTTCACTACATTCTTCTTTTCAGTGTGAACTATTTGTTAATACTCTTTATTAGTATATACAGTAAAACTTCTCCTAACGGACACTTTTGAATAGCGGACCCCTTTAAATTACGGACATTTTTAAATTCCCCGGCAGAAATACATGGGGTTTAATGGCAATATTACTTCTCAATAACGGACATTCTTAATAAGGGACGCGGACACTGGAAACTACCTCCCCAACGCAAATAAAACTTCTTAAGCCTGAAAGAAAACGGTCGCAATTCCTGGAATTCGACCACAACAATGGCCAGTATTTCGAACTAGCGCGCATTGTTTCATGTTACACCGAACGTATTTCTTTTTAAAAGTGCAGACAGTACACAGGATTCTTTGTAGTTATCTTGAGAAGTGTGGGTCACTTTTGTTACGATGCCGCAGAAACGCAAGCGACTGACTTTAAAAGTGTGGTGATGACGAGGGGAGCAGTCAACATGATGATGAGGACAATGCTGAACTGGACTACCCTTCACTTACAAGCAGTGATGTGCGTCTACGCGTAAACAATGATAGTCTACATTCTACACGTAGACTATTTTATACACGTAGATTAGGTAATCTATGTAAACAACATGGCGAAAGGTGATAACTTAGCAAAGGGCGCCGTGGAAGTAAAACAAAATTCTACTACGTATCAGTTGCCGATGTGTGAGGAGATTTTTTTTCATACTCTTCCTTCCAAACTCGAACAATTTCTCACCTAGGAAGAAACCTAATATAGGAAATATTCTAGTGTTTAATGGGAAAAGACCACTATTGCCTCACGACTGCCATCTGTTGTTTCTTTTGCATACTATTTATTTCTTCCATAGTTGATAATAGAAGAGAAGAGAAATTTTGTTGTAAATGGGATTCTTTTCATTTCGTTAGGAACCAATATAGTTGAAAATGTCACTTTCCTTTCATGAAACCCTTGAAAATTAATTTTAATGCACTTTAGATTGTCTACGTAGTCTATGTAAACTACAACCCAATGTAATCTACGCGTAGATTACGTGTAGACAACGCATGTAGACGTAAACTTATAGTCTACGGCACATCACTGCACAAGTAAAGAAGCTGCTGAAGAGGTTAGTGTTGCTCACGGGACGAGACGGGACAGGCTTTTAAAAATTCGAGACGAGATTGATCATGTGTCCCGAGACAAACGAATATTTTCGAGACGAGACAGCATTTCACAGCATTTCCACGAGACGAGACAGGCCAAAGTCTCGTCTCGTGGGCAACACTAGAAGAGGTGAGGAAGTTAAAGCATTACTTCTTAAGAAAAACATATTGAAAAGACAATTGCAAAGAACTTTAAGATTCAGAAAAATGATTATTTTGGACAATCTGGGTCTGGCCAGAAATAGTTAGAGCCTATTGAAAATGAAAGGGCATTTTGAATGCACTAATTTAACAAAGTATTATACTACTTGTACTGTATTTTTTTAAAATTTGTAATGTATGTAGGGATACTTTAGTAAATTTAAATTCACCGTATGTAGTACAGTATTTTGTTCCTTGAATGTAGGAAAAGAAAACCATTATGTTCGTACTACGTACTGCAACATGCTTATCCTATTGTGTAATATCCTACACTTTCTTCTGAATAGCGGACATTTATTTCTCCCCCAGGCCTGTCCGTTGTTGAGAAGTTTTACTGTATTATAGCATTCACATAAGCTTCCATTCTACGTGGACATGGGTTGTTGTATAACGGCGTTTATGCTGTCTATCTATTTGTCGCTTATGGTTTGCGTTTTTACGTTTGAATTAGTTAATTATTATTATTATTATTATTATTATTATTTGTCGTGTCTTGTGGATTCAATTTTTCTGACAGATTATCGTAAGTCAGATTTCCCTTGTCATGCGCAAAGCAACAATATGGAAATTTCTTTCATTTGCACAAAATTTATCTTTTTAATACGTAATATTAAGACAGGGTATTCAAGATATTCACATTTAATTCATTTTTCCCCTCAGTTTGACGAGCTGACTACCATTCACAATGTTCAAATTTTAAAAAGGGAAGAAAATTTCAGAAGAACCGTGAAAAATATATTTGATATACTTATTGTTTATGTAAATATTTTAATATTAACTATTATTGTAATACAGCTCATAATTTTACTAGTTGTTATCTCGTCGCTCTAGTAGCCAGAGAAAAGAAAAATACACCCTTTTAACGAAAATAAAGTGTCTCGTTTAGAGAAAATTTCCATTTCAATTCGGTCCAGGAATCTTTTTACCAGATCAATTTAAATACGGTCCATGAACCTTTTTTTCAGACTGAATTTAAATTCGGTACAGGAACCTTTTTCAGGCTCAATTTAAATATGGCCCATAAACCTTTTTTCCGGCTCAATTTAAATACGATCATCCAGGAACGTATTTTTCAATGAAACAAAACGCAACTTGGATCTAATTTAAATTGATTAGATCCCATTAGAATGTTAATGGGTTTTAGGCCGTAAAGAACCTTTTCATGTATAAAGTATTTAAATACGGTACAGGAACCTTTTTTCTGGATCAATTTAAATACGGTGCAAGATCCTTTTTTTCCGGATCAATTTAAATCCGATCCAGGAATATTTGTTCAATGAAACAATACGCAACTTGGACCGAATTTAAATTGTGCGAGAAAAAAAAAAGGTCCCGGTCCTGCAGCGAAACCCAATAGAATCCATTAGAATTTATGGGTTCCTGGACCTTAAACAACCCTGGTTTTAACAGCTGTCCGTTATTTATGGCGAAATGGAATATCCCGTTTCGCCTAAACCGGTTTGAAGGGAAATATTGCAAGTGAGGGAAATTTTGAGGCAACGTAAACAGCAAAGAATTCGGAACGTGTACCGATGCTAATTACAAACAGTCAGATGAGTCAGGTGTTACTCCTTGTCACACAATCCAGCAGCGCTTGTAGTATTTTCTATAAGGTTAAAGAAAATATGACTCCATATCTTTTAGTAGGCAGACACGATCATTAACACGTCACCACTTCAATCTCTGACGTGTAGCCGGATTGCCAACTACAAGAAGCTAGCTTCATGGCATGGCATGGAAATTCCCGCTTCAGTTCCGCGCGTTTCCCGGGAGTGGGCGTTACACCATTTGATTTCAATAGAAGCAGACAACAGAAGTTATGTTGTTACGTTTCTCCGCGTCTCAGTGGGCGTTAAGCATTATCCAATCTAACAGGCGTGTGACATGAAGGAGAGCTAAGGATGAACTAACATAACACAACAGAGCACGTATCTCCCTGTTTAGATAATGTTAGATTTCCATCATTTGAAATAATTCCCTTTCAACCAGTTTAGACCGTGTCCGAGAGGTGCAACACCGCACTTGAAGCGAGCATACTTTGAGAATGGTCTCCCAGTCCGGTCTTGAAGTCGTGGACTGGAAGTGAGTCTTTCGAACTGCACTTCGACTATAAAACTGAGGACACATTGTTCCTCCCGCGTTTTAAACACTATTTTTCACCATAGCATTTTAAAATGTTCTTGCACATACATTTCCACACATTAGAAGAACTTCAACGAACAACTTGCTGGCTTTCTACCTCCGCTATTTCAAACAAATGAACAAGGAGTCCACTTGATACGTGACCGAGCCTGCAACTTGGAGTGCTCTGCCCTGTGGGCTAGATTCCTCGTGAACTTCAAGTGACGTCACTTCCGTCAAGACCATACTTCAAGTATGTACCTTTCGGACACAGCCGTAGGCGAAAGGGGATATCCCGTTTCGCCTAAAATTGTGACCGATTACTTTGGGTCACGTAAAATGACGCACACGTAGGACGAAAGGGTTATTACGAGGAACAGGAATAGTGCGTAGGAGAGTGTTGGATTTCAGTGAGCGTGTTTTGCATAGTGTCGCAATAGAAGCTAGGTGGGTAAGAGCTTGAATGCTATTGGTAGGGACATTGAATTTTCGCGATGCGCGAAATCGCGAAATGTGAAAAAAAAGATGCAATTTTGAAAATTCTGCACGTAACTACACCCCCAATGATGAAATATGCATGATTTTTATTCGCGAAGTAATGCGAAATGTGTGCTTTTCCACGAAATGAACGCTTTTAGGCGAAATAACCGTGAAATATCATCAAATTAAGTAGAAAACACGCAAAAAACCGGCAATCGAGGTTGCGCGCGCAAACTGTCGATTTGTAACGAAACGTTTGCCTAAAGTTTCCTACCACTTGTAGCTGAAGAACGTTTTATCTTCGATCACATCAGGAAGACGCAGCAAATTGGGATTTCCCATGCACATAATCTCAGTTCGAAAACTCCGTTCCCTGTCAAGCTGCATTCTTTTCTTCCCCCAAATGTCTGCTCAACTTCCAGTTTCATTGAACTTGCTAGCTGTAGCAGCGATAAGATTAGTCTGGTTTTTTTTTCCACCGCTGGTATATACCGCTGATGTAACATTTTATTTACCGCTCTCCTCAGTTTTTATTTACCATAAATTTGTCTCCCTAGCTATTGGTTAATATTGCATGGTGTGATTATGCTAAGACCAATCAGTCTTAGAGTTGCAATGGGGTGAGTGATGCAAAAAGAACGAGAACAGTGCAGTTGGGAACAGAAAAGGCGTAACATCAACGTTCTCGGTGAGCAAAGATTTCCTCGGTTGGCAGTAGTTCCATCAGACGTCGCGTTGCGAGTTCCCCGCGATAGATCAAACTTTATCCGGACGTCGAGAAAATACTTTTAAACGTATTAGACGGTAGTTTTAATCCTTAGTAAAGTTAAGCTTGTGAAGAGTTGTTGTTGAAACAAATTGTTACTATTATAATCCCACACCACATTCTCTGGCATAAGAACAGCATAAGAAGAAAAGTTGATATTGATTATTGGAAATACCACTGTTTATAGTGTAAAATGTAGTGAATATTGGACTTTAAGGTTAATTTTCAAATACAAGGTAAATATTAGATATTATTAGTAGTTTATTTTATTTTGTGTTAATCTTATATACAATTCACTAATTAGCTAACTTAAGACTTGCGAGTGGCTGGTCGGTCAGGTGCCATAAACCCAGAGCTCGCAAGCGGAATCAGGTTACTACAATCAAAGCATTATACAACTTTTCCGGAATGTCTGGAGTAGCGACGCGCAGAGGCGAAAGCTTGTGGGCGGGGCCAGACTAGGTGGAGAAGGGTGCGATTGGCTAGTCGAGTCGCCCCCTCCCGCGCGACCCCTCCCCTCCGTGCGTTCATTGGACGAGGCACACACCCGCAACGTGCGCCTAGGACGAGTTCGCGTTCTCTTACTCCAGATATTCCGGAAAAGGAATATAGTAAAATTAGAAAGTAAGAAATCAACCACCACAAAATAAAAACGGTTGAAAAATGGCGCCCAGGTCACAAATCTCATATTGTGCTGATAAGCAACGGGATTACACGGTTGAGGAAATTTGGGGAAGATTGAGTGTTGGAGTGTGTGCGGATATATGACTGTACGCCAGTCGCTTGATGTCATTACAGCCTCGAACTGGAGGTTGGGCAAGGCGTTGACTGCAAGTACAACGAACGAGCACCAGGAGAACAAGTGGTCACGAAAGACGTGAAAAAAATTAGTGAAGATAGCCGTAAATTAGTGTGAAGAATGTCAGCACGGGAGGTGAATCCCCTGCAAAACATAATCATTTCCACACTCGCTGAAACCTGAAACCTTGAGGTAGTCTCGGGAGCTGCCGGAGGGTGTCTGGACGGAACAAGCTCCCCCTGAAGGCGATGCACTCAGCCGGCTACCTAGGAAGACGCCGACAAAGGACGATCCCAATTTTCATGCCGAGGCGATGCTTATTTAGGCTTCTAATGAAGGGGTAATTTCGCGGCTTGCTCTCACGTGAGGGGGACTCATGCGTTCATTCGACGCGGGCGGTAGGATAAGTGAGGTTCGTGCGGTTAAGTTGCTTATTTTTAACTCCGGGTTGCTCAACAGTAAGACTGAGAAGGCAGGTTATCAACTTGCGAATAGCAAGATCGATGACACTGCTTTTTAAAGTCTCTGGTGGTTTTCGAGTGCAAAATTCCTTGCGGAACGCAAATTGCAGGTTCACTGTTCATAGTGTCTGTCAGCTTGGGCGTCGTCAAACATTTTTGAAGGGGAGGGGTCAGGCCATTGAAACTTGATGAAATTTGAATAGTAGAAATCAAGCCCATAGCTAGAATTGATCTCCAGGGGGGCACACGAGTTATCAGGGGTGTTTTGTAAACCAAGTCCATTTTTTAAAAAAAATATTAAATGAAGGTAAATTATATGTAGGGGGCGCTCATTCATTTATAAATATCAAATACTACACAAATACTACATTTTTCTACATGTTTTAAAACATCTCTTGGAGTGTTAATTGACTGATACTGAAATTATCACTTACACACTCCATACTATTTTAGATGATACAGATATGTATATCATACACAAAAAACGCACAATATTTAATCACAGTGCCTACCGTATATTCCACCCCCGGCCGAAGCAATTGAACTCCCCTTCCTTCCCGAAACTTGGGAGCTGTTGTTGATCTTTGACGCAGATGCGGAGGGAACTTGCATGATGACATCAAAGTCACAGATTTCTGTCTAAACGGGAGGTTGCAACAGGGACAGTGAAGGTACAGATAAAGAAGCTCCCCTATTAAAGAAATTTCTTAAGTCTAGAGAATATTCTAAATACTTGCAGTTACTTCTGCTCATAAACAATATGAGCGAATGTAATAGATACTGTCGACATTCTGTGGATTTATCCTTAAAGTTGAGAGCTGTCTACATTTTCACTCTTCACTGCAAACAAATTATGCAAAATAGTTTACCAAATGTAAAGGGGGGGCTGATGTCAGTACCAGGGGGTCTAACGGCAGTTCCAAGGGGGACTGAGCACCCCCCTGGCCCTTGCCTGGCTACGAGCCTGGTAGAAATAATGCCAATAACAATTATTTTGTGCATAGTCTTTCGTAACCAGTGGCGAAGCGTCCTATGAGGCCAGGAGGCCGGGCCTACCCACGCCATTACTCTTTTAAAGGTGTATTTACTTATTTCGTCAAAGCACATGTAATGCAATGGAAAAGTTTGGAATTTTCATTTATGATAATTGCAAAAAAATTCTAACCCTGTCCAGTTTACGAACTTTCCACGGAGTGAGGCACATTTGCTGGGGCCTCTTCTCTTTACATTCCGTCGTACGGTCTTATTTGCGGGAAGTCTAATCTTACGAGTAATGTACGTATGCTTATAACGTGCTCCTGAGGCCGGCCTCGCGGTGTTATCCACTAGGACGAACAGAATATCAGCAACACTGCATTTCCGCCAGGGTTGGAAATTTGTGGTGTACCGGCATTTTTTGTAAACATTAGCCTGTGTTCGTGCAGATATATTTCTATTTCATTGTACATTCTCCATATTTTGTACGAAACTTAGGTTTTCCTTCCTTTCATCGACAAGTGTAAGTGAAATTGAAAATTACGGAGTACTGTAGTTCTGACTTCGTTTTCTGGTCAGAGTGCTGATGGTCTTGTCGATTCACCCACAACCGTAGCGTAAACAGAAAGTCTAAAGAACTTATATTTGTAAAGTAAGTCTTCATACCAAATTATGTAAATTAAAATGCTAGCTACGCCTTATATTTACAAAGTAGTTTTACTTTCACTGGAAATAGAATAATTTATTTTTATCGTGATCGGGGATTCCCTCCTTTGTTCGCTGTCTGTGAAAACTTGCCTCCTGCTCAGGACGCTACAAGGGAGCGTGGCTCGGAACGCGATGTTCTTGGCGGTAGAGCTTTGTTTGTGATTCGTGTCTTGTGCAGCGATCAGATTTATGCAAGAAGTGCTGGACTGAAATGCAAGAACAATCGAGTGAATATGTAATCATCGGTAAGGTAGGACCCACTTTTGGTCTTTCATGTTTCCTTCTTATAACAATCATTTCTAAAATGTTTTCAATTTCAACTATATTTTCCTTTGCAAGTAGCAGTGGCAAGTGACAGTAAAATACTAAAAAAAAAATAATAATAATAATAATTAAAAGTTGTTGAAACGTTATTTAATGTGTTAACACTGTCGTCGAATAGACATTTTTTTATGCAGCTGACACAAGCGAGGAGGTAGGCAGTTTCGTTTCAATGAGAGTGCAATGCAAGGGAAGACTTTTTTGGGTTTAGGACAAAGACTGTTATGGGATTATTGCGCGGGCCATGTCTGTTTCAGGTATGGCAGAACAGGCCAGTGTTGTCACATTGGATTGTCAGAAAAGAGCTGAATTGCGCCTAAAAATTGGGATTCTCTTCTCTAAAGCAACTACATTTATTATAACCTGTTTATATGTTACATAGTAACCTGTCGTGTTGCCGGGTCCAAAACAAGGATCCTATGTTCTATTATCACGTAAAGGTGTCTACTAACACAAGGGGTAGATAAAACTAGGATGCGAAGTATACACACTGAATGAGATAGGTCACCTTTACTTATGTTTTTCTTTAAAGCCCCGTGGTGGTCATCCTAACACGTTACGAAGCCTGGTGACCTAATTGTGGTCATGTCAATGTTTCCTGATCATCTTTAATTCATTCTCCATACATTCTCATCGTCACGATTAGCATAGAGCAGAACAAATGAGACGAAAATATTCAAAATTTAAATTATGTTTACTTGCACATACAGGTGTCAGAAATTTATTTATCTAGAAAGCCAAGACTGGAATTAACTACAACCATTCCTTTAGTAAGACAACAGATAACAATGGTGTTTTCCTCGGCGCGAGGAAGTCTTGCTAAAAAAAACTTAAGTTGGAAGCAGTAGAACGCACCAAACTGACAGTCGCTGAAAGTGCGGAATTCTGTCGTCTGCTCACGGCACAAACGTCACACTGATCCGAAAATGATGGGGGGGTTCTAGTCCTTTTCACCTCAATTGCAAAATAAATTTAGAAAGAAAGTGATGAGACAACAGGGGGGTCAACACTGCACACTAACATTCCACATAGTCACCATATTTGTTAAGCACTTGTTCCAGCGGGTGACCAATGCATCAATGCCACGAGTGAAGAAATCAGTGTCAAGGCTGTCCAACTAGGTTTTCACTGCATCCTGTGCCTCTTGCACTGTGTTGAAGCGTCGTCCTCGAAGATGCTTCTTCATTGGTCCGAACAGATGGAAATCGCTGGGTGCAAGATCAGGGCTGTATGCAGGGTGTTCTAAAACCTCCCAGTGGAAACGTGTGACATGGTCACGGGTGAGCTGCGCTGTGTGAGGTCGAGCGTTGTCGTGTAACAACAATACACCCTCCCTGAGTGCTCCAGGTCGAAATGTTCAGTGCATCTGCAATGTGTGACAGTGTGATTCGCCTATCCTCCCTAATCATTCCCTCCACCTGACAAATGTTCTGGTCGGTAGCTGAAGTTGACGGTCTGCCACTTCGCTGATCATCATTAATGTCAGTCCTACCATTTTCAAACTCCTTACACCAACACCACATTTGTTTCCTGGATAACACGTTGTTTCCATACACCTCCACAAGTTCCCGATGGATCTCGGCTGGTTTCTTCCCCTTCGCATGCAAAAACCTGATCACACTTCGCACTTCCACATTTGACCATGTTTCCAGTAACCCTGACATCTTCGAACTGCGATTCTCTGCTACTGTGTCACCGTGCTGCTCTCTAGCGGTCACCAGGGATACTATCCATCAATACCTACAACACACAAAAAAAAACAGTTACTAGCATATCGTTGTACATTTTCAGGGCACTTATTACCTTACTTTTTGATTCTACCTTGTACATTGGACTTTTTCGATCAAACGCAGTTTTTACTTTCGTTATTCTGTTTCAATTTTAAGTAACGAAAATGCAATCCTGTTATTAGCAATACAAATAACATACAGTTCTGACAAATTGTAAATTTATTTTTAAATATTACATGTGCATATTATGACATACAGAATATTCTGTCCGTGTAAAGTTTTCTCACTCTATCACATGTTCAGTATGGCCCCCTTTTGCCGAACAACCTCTTCAAGGCGGGTGCGCATATTTCTTACCAATCTACGGCACATGTCTTCGTGAATATCACCACACAACCGAACTATCCGACCTGGCATTTCCATAAGGTTTGCTGGCTTTAACGGGAAGAGTTTTTCCTTTAGAAACCCCCACTGAAAAAGTCACAGTGATTTAAATCTGGGCTTGAAGGCGGCCAGAAGAAACCTACATTGTGTCGATCAGGATATCGATTGGAAATCACTCTATCACCAAAAACTGTGTTCAAAAAGTCCAACACAACATTAGCGGTGTAAGGGGTAGGTGGGTTGAGGTGAGGTGTGAGGGCTGCGTGTCACGGCAACTCGAACAGCCTCAATGTTTTCAGGGGACCGAACTGGAGCAACGCGAGGTCGTTTTTCTTCTTCCTCGAACGTACGGTACAAACGAAGAATAGTGTTTCTTGCTGGAGCCCATCGTGTGTTGAAATGAGCTCGAAATTTCCGTTGCGTACTTGTAACGCTCTTTGTTTCTGCATACAACAGGACTGTTTTGGCGCGCTGCACTGACTGGCGGGAAATGGATGCGTTTGCCAGACCATGCCCAGACAACCCAGCGATAGGCCGCCTACTGGTATTTCCAAGGACTACCGAATGCGCTTCGGTATTGTTCAGCTCCGACCAGTTTATTTTTTTGAAATTTAGATTTCAAATGTGTCAACTGTTCGTGCGCCACCCTGTATATGTGTAATTTATACACTATCCCCCCCCCCCACTGGAAACTTTTGAAATATCACCCTGTGCGTGGGTGTTTGAACTGAAGGTCGTGAATCGATATTTAGCATTACAAGCAACAGAACAGATCGTCGTGTAGGATTGCGACACTTCCGGTTTGAGCATGAGTAAACATGCCATGTGAACACGGAAAACTACGATAAATTACGTAGAGTCCAGCGCAGTTAATTCTGCCGTGCGATGCGCGAAACAACTAAAGAAGCAGTGTTGCTAATGGAGCAGATAGAAAAATCGCTGCAGTGCGCCGATGCACAGCTGTTACGTACAACAATAAAATTAGAGAATTCAGGTCTATCTAACGTTGAGTTTTAAACGTCATGCATTATACCAGGACTAGGATTAATATGTATTAACAAGTGGCTTTGTATGTAGCTACATACATATGGACTAAAAATTCGCAAAATATGAACTAACACATAAGTAAAATTACCAAAAATGCTGCAAAGAAGACTTCTTCATACGATTCCTTATTTGAGTGATTTCAAACAAAATAAAAAATATATATATATTATTTTTCATTGCATTAATGCACTGGTGGCGTTCTAACTTTTCACTCCCAAAACCCGTATACACTGGTATGGAACTGCAACGGCAGATAATAACATGCCAACGTGTTAAACCGCTACAATTGCACCATAACACTCCTCCTCAAACAGTATTATTATTTCCTCTCTGAGATCTGCGACAGTCGGTTGCCTTTGTTGTACATTTACAAAGGATGCCGGCTTCGACAACAATAACAAGTACATATACTGCCACTAGACGATAAGCTGCGCGGTTTTTTCTTTTGTTATGAACCAGGGCCGGCGCTAGTCATTTTGCCTCCCTGGGAGGTGGCGGCAGATGCCGCTCTATATCGACCCCCCCCCCCCCGGTCATTACGCAGCAACGGATATATATATAATATATTCCTAACTAAAACATCAAAATATAAAATAAATAATGTGACTTCTTATGCTATTTCAATACTATTCAGCGCAAAAGAATATC
>NW_028143490.1:0-83000 GCF_977018435.1 Lepisma saccharinum | reverse complement strand
ATTTTCAAATTTTCAGATAGGAGGTTCCATATAAGGTCAAAAACTACATACTCAGATCTTCACCAAACTTTGCAGGGATACATTGGATGTCAAGACACGTGGAAAAAACGTACAAAACAAGAGATTGGAGACATCAAGATTTTCGACGAATTTTTTAAGAATTTTCAAATTTTCAGAAAGGATGTTCCAGATAAGGTCAAAAACGACATACTCAGATCTTCACCAAACTTTGCAGGGATCCATTGGAGGTCGAGACACGTGGAAAAAACGTACAAAACAAGAGATTGGAGACATCAAGATTTTGGACGAATTTTTGAAGAATTTTCAAATTTTCAGATAGGAGGTTCCAGATAAGGTCTAAAACTACATACTCAGATCTCCACCAAACATTGCAGGAATACATTGGATGTCAAGACACGTGGAAAAAACGTACAAAACAAGAGATTGGAGACATCAAGATTTTGGACAAATTTTTGAAGAATTTTCAAATTTTCAGATAGGAGGTTCCAGATAAGGTCAAAAACTACATACTCAGATCTTCACCAAACGTTGCAGGGATACTTTGCATGTCAAGACACGTGGAAAAAACGTACAAAACAAAAGATTGGAGACATCAAGATTTTGGACGAATTTTTTAAGAATTTTCAAATTTTCAGATGGGAGGTTCCAGATAAGGTCAAAAACGACATACTCAGATCTTCACCAAACTTTGCAGGGATACATTGGATATCAAGACACGTGGAAAAAACGTACAAAACAAGAGATTGGAGACATCAAGATTTTGGACGAATTTTTTAAGAATTTTCAAATTTTCAGATGGGAGGTTCAATATAAGGTCAAAAACTACATACTCAGATCTTCACCAAACTTTGCAGGGATACTTTGGATGTCAAGACACGTGGAAAAAACGTACAAAACAAGAGATTGGGGTCATCAAGATTTTGGACGAATTTTTTAAGAATTTTCAAATTTTCAGATGGGAGGTTCAATATAAGGTCAAAAACTACATACTCAGATCTTCACCAAACTTTGCATGGATACATTGGATGTCAAGACACGTGGAAAAAACGTACAAAACAAGAGATTGGGGTCATCAAGATTTTGGTCGAATTTTTTAAGAATTTTCAAATTTTCAGATAGGAGGTTCCATATAAGGTCAAAAACTACATACTCAGATCTTCACCAAACATTGCAGGAATACATTGGATGTCAAGACACGTGGAAAAAACGTACAAAACAAGAGATTGGGGTCATCAAGATTTTGCACGGATTTTTTAGGAATTTTCAAATTTTCAGATGGGAGGTTCCAGATAAGGTCAAAAACTACATACTCAGATCTTCACCAAACTTTGCAGGGATACATTGGATGTCAAGACACGTGGAAAAAACGTACAAAACAAGAGATTGGAGACATCAAGATTTTGGACGAATTTTTTAAGAATTTTCAAATTTTCAGATAGGAGGTTCCATATAAGGTCAAAAACTACATACTCAGATCTTCACCAAACTTTGCATGGATACATTATGTGTCAAGACACGTGGAAAAAACGTACAAAACAAAAGATTGGAGACATCAAGATTTTGGTCGAATTTTTTAAGAATTTTCAAATTTTCAGATGGGAGGTTCCAGATAAGGTCAAAAACTACATACTCAGATCTTCACCAAACTTTGCAGGGATACATTGGATGTCAAGACACGTGGAAAAAACGTACAAAAAAGAGATTGGAGACATCAAGATTTTGGACGAATTTTTTAACAATTTTCAAATTTTCAGAAAGGATGTTCCAGATAAGGTCAAAAACTACATACTCAGATCTTCACCAAACTTTGCAGGGATACATTGGATGTCAAGACACGTGGAATAAACGTACAAAACAAGAGATTGGAGACATCAAGATTTTGGACGAATTTTTTAAGAATTCTCAAATTTTCAGAAAGGAGGTTCCATATAAGGTCAAAAACTACATACTCAGATCTTCACCAAACTTTGCAGGGATACATTGGATGTCAAGACACGTGGAAAAAACGTACAAAACAAGAGATTGGGGTCATCAAGATTTTGGACGAATTTTTTAAGAATTTTCAAATTTTCAGATGGGAGGTTCAATATAAGGTCAAAAACTACATACTCAGATCTTCACCAAACTTTGCATGGATACATTGGATGTCAAGACACGTGGAAAAAACATACAAAACATAGGATTCGGAACATCAAGATTTTGGTCGAATTTTTTAAGAATTTTCAAATTTTCAGATAGGAGGTTCCATATAAGGTCAAAAACTACATACTCAGATCTTCACCAAACATTGCAGGAATACATTGGATGTCAAGACACGTGGAAAAAACGTACAAAACAAGAGATTGGGGTCATCAAGATTTTGCACGGATTTTTTAAGAATTTTCAAATTTTCAGATAGGAGGTTCCAGATGAGGTCAAAAACTACATACTCAGATCTTCACCAAACTTTGCAGGAATACTTTGCATGTCAAGACACGTGGAAAAAACGTACAAAACAAGAGATCGGAGACATCAAGATTTTCGACGAATTTTTTAAGAATTTTCAAATTTTCAGATGGGAGGTTCCAGATAAGGTCAAAAACGACATACTCAGATCTTCACCAAACTTTGCAGGGATCCATTGGAGGTCGAGACACGTGGAAAAAACGTACAAAACAAGAGATTGGAGACATCAAGATTTTGGACGAATTTTTTAAGAATTTTCAAATTTTCAGATAGGAGGTTCCATATAAGGTCAAAAACTACATACTCAGATCTTCACCAAACTTTGCAGGGATACATTGGATGTCAAGACACGTGGAAAAAACGTACAAAACAAGAGATTGGAGACATCAAGATTTTCGACGAATTTTTTAAGAATTTTCAAATTTTCAGAAAGGATGTTCCAGATAAGGTCAAAAACGACATACTCAGATCTTCACCAAACTTTGCAGGGATCCATTGGAGGTCGAGACACGTGGAAAAAACGTACAAAACAAGAGATTGGAGACATCAAGATTTTGAACGAATTTTTGAAGAATTTTCAAATTTTCAGATAGGAGGTTCCAGATAAGGTCTAAAACTACATACTCAGATCTCCACCAAACATTGCAGGAATACATTGGATGTCAAGACACGTGGAAAAAACGTACAAAACAAGAGATTGGAGACATCAAGATTTTCGACGAATTTTTGAAGAATTTTCAAGTTTTCAGATAGGAGGTTCCAGATAAGGTCAAAAACTACATACTCAGATCTTCACCAAACGTTGCAGGGATACTTTGCATGTCAAGACACGTGGAAAAAACGTACAAAACAAAAGATTGGAGACATCAAGATTTTCGACGAATTTTTTAAGAATTTTCAAATTTTCAGATGGGAGGTTCCAGATAAGGTCAAAAACGACATACTCAGATCTTCACCAAACTTTGCAGGGATACATTGGATGTCAAGACACGTGGAAAAAACGTACAAAACAAGAGATTGGAGACATCAAGATTATGGACGAATTTTTTGAGAATTTTCAAATTTTCAGAAAGGAGGTTCCATATAAGGTCAAAAACTACATACTCAGATCTTCACCAAACTTTGCAGGGATACATTGGATGTCAAGACACGTGGAAAAAACGTACAAAACAAGAGATCGGAGACATCAAGATTTTCGACGAATTTTTTAAGAATTTTCAAATTTTCAGATGGGAGGTTCCAGATAAGGTCAAAAACTACATACTCAGATCTTCACCAAACTTTGCAGGGATACATTGGATGTCAAGACACGTGGAAAAAACGTACAAAACAAGAGATTGGAGACATCAAAATTTTGGACGAATTTTTTAAGAATTTTCAAATTTTCAGATAGGAGGTTCCAGATGAGGTCAAAAACTACATACTCAGATCTTCACCAAACTTTGCAGGAATACTTTGCATGTCAAGACACGTGGAAAAAACGTACAAAACAAGAGATCGGAGACATCAAGATTTTCGACGAATTTTTTAAGAATTTTCAAATTTTCAGATGGGAGGTTCCAGATAAGGTCAAAAACTACATACTCAGATCTTCACCAAACTTTGCAGGGATACATTGGATGTCAAGACACGTGGAAAAAACGTACAAAAAAGAGATTTGAGACATCAAGATTTTGGACGAATTTTTTAACAATTTTCAAATTTTCAGAAAGGATGTTCCAGATAAGGTCAAAAACGACATACTCAGATCTTCACCAAACTTTGCATGGATACATTGGATGTCAAGACACGTGGAAAAAACGTACAAAACAAGAGATTGGGGTCATCAAGATTTTGCACGGATTTTTTAGGAATTTTCAAATTTTCAGATGGGAGGTTCCAGATAAGGTCAAAAACGACATACTCAGATCTTCACCAAACTTTGCAGGGATACATTGGATGTCAAGACACGTGGAAAAAACGTACAAAACAAGAGATTGGAGACATCAAGATTTTGGAAGAATTTTTTGAGAATTTTCAAATTTTCAGATAGGAGGTTCCATATAAGGTCAAAAACTACATACTCAGATCTTCACCAAACTTTGCATGGATACATTATGTGTCAAGACACGTGGAAAAAACGTACAAAACAAAAGATTGGAGACATCAAGATTTTGGTCGAATTTTTTAAGAATTTTCAAATTTTCAGATGGGAGGTTCCAGATAAGGTCAAACACTACATACTCAGATCTTCACCAAACTTTGCAGGGATACATTGGATGTCAAGACACGTGGAAAAAACGTACAAAAAGAGATTGGAGACATCAAGATTTTGGACGAATTTTTTAACAATTTTCAAATTTTCAGAAAGGATGTTCCAGATAAGGTCAAAAACGACATACTCAGATCTTCACCAAACTTTGCAGGGATACATTGGATATCAAGACACGTGGAAAAAACGTACAAAACAAGAGATTGGAGACATCAAGATTTTCGACGAATTTTTTAAGAATTTTCAAATTTTCAGATAGGAGGTTCCAGATAAGGTCAAAAACTACATACTCAGATCTTCACCAAACGTTGCAGGGATACTTTGCATGTCAAGACACGTGGAAAAAACGTACAAAACAAAAGATTGGAGACATCAAGATTTTCGACGAATTTTTTAAGAATTTTCAAATTTTCAGATGGGAGGTTCCAGATAAGGTCAAAAACGACATACTCAGATCTTCACCAAACTTTGCATGGATACATTGGATGTCAAGACACGTGGAAAAAACGTACAAAACAAGAGATTGGAGACATCAAGATTTTGGACGAATTTTTTAAGAATTCTCAAATTTTCAGAAAGGAGGTTCCATATAAGGTCAAAAACTACATACTCAGATCTTCACCAAACTTTGCAGGGATACTTTGGATGTCAAGACACGTGGAAAAAACGTACAAAACAAGAGATTGGGGTCATCAAGATTTTGGACGAATTTTTTAAGAATTTTCAAATTTTCAGATGGGAGGTTCCAGATAAGGTCAAAAACTACATACTCAGATCTTCACCAAACTTTGCAGGGATACATTGGATGTCAAGACACGTGGAAAAAACGTACAAAACAAGAGATTGGAGACATCAAGATTTTGGACGAACTTTTTAAGAATTTTCAAATTTTCAGATAGGAGGTTCCATATAAGGTCAAAAACTACATACTCAGATCTTCACCAAACTTTGCATGGATACATTATGTGTCAAGACACGTGGAAAAAACGTACAAAACAAAAGATTGGAGACATCAAGATTTTGGTCGAATTTTTTAAGAATTTTCAAATTTTCAGATGGGAGGTTCCAGATAAGGTCAAAAACTACATACTCAGATCTTCACCAAACTTTGCAGGGATACATTGGATGTCAAGACACGTGGAAAAAACGTACAAAAAAGAGATTGGAGACATCAAGATTTTGGACGAATTTTTTAACATTTTTCAAATTTTCAGATGGGAGGTTCAATATAAGGTCAAAAACTACATACTCAGATCTTCACCAAACTTTGCATGGATACATTGGATGTCAAGACACGTGGAAAAAACATACAAAACATAGGATTCGGAACATCAAGATTTTGGTCGAATTTTTTAAGAATTTTCAAATTTTCAGATAGGAGGTTCCATATAAGGTCAAAAACTACATACTCAGATCTTCACCAAACATTGCAGGAATACATTGGATGTCAAGACACGTGGAAAAAACGTACAAAACAAGAGATTGGAGACATCAAAATTTTGGACGAATTTTTTAACAATTTTCAAATTTTCAGAAAGGATGTTCCAGATAAGGTCAAAAACGACATACTCAGATCTTCACCAAACTTTGCATGGATACATTGGATGTCAAGACACGTGGAAAAAACGTACAAAACAAGAGATTGGGGTCATCAAGATTTTGCACGGATTTTTTAGGAATTTTCAAATTTTCAGATGGGAGGTTCCAGATAAGGTCAAAAACTACATACTCAGATCTTCACCAAACTTTGCAGGGATACATTGGATGTCAAGACACGTGGAAAAAACGTACAAAACAAGAGATTTAAGACATCAAGATTTTGGACGAATTTTTTAAGAATTTTCAAATTTTCAGAAAGGAGGTTCCATATAAGGTCAAAAACTACATACTCAGATCTTCACCAAACTTTGCATGGATACATTATGTGTCAAGACACGTGGAAAAAACGTACAAAACAAGAGATTGGAGACATCAAGATTTTGGACGAATTTTTTAAGAATTTTCAAATTTTCAGAAAGGATGTTCCAGATAAGATCAAAAACGACATACTCAGATCTTCACCAAACTTTGCATGGATACATTGGATGTCAAGACACGTGGAAAAAACGTACAAAACAAGAGATTGGGGTCATCAAGATTTTGGACGGATTTTTTAGGAATTTTCAAATTTTCAGATAGGAGGTTCCAGATGAGGTCAAAAACTACATACTCAGATCTTCACCAAACTTTGCAGGAATACATTGGATGTCAAGACACGTGGAAAAAACGTACAAAACAAGAGATTGGAGACATCAAAATTTTGGACGAATTTTTTAAGAATTTTCAAATTTTCAGATAGGAGGTTCCATATAAGGTCAAAAACTACATACTCAGATCTTCACCAAACTTTGCAGGGATACATTGGATATCAAGACACGTGGAAAAAACGTACAAAACAAGAGATTGGAGACATCAAGATTTTGGACGAATTTTTTAAGAATTTTCAAATTTTCAGATGGGAGGTTCAATATAAGGTCAAAAACTACATACTCAGATCTTCACCAAACTTTGCAGGGATACATTGGATGTCAAGACACGTGGAAAAAACGTACAAAACAAGAGATTGGAGACATCAAGATTTTGGACGAATTTTTTAAGAATTTTCAAATTTTCAGATAGGAGGTTCCATATAAGGTCAAAAACTACATACTCAGATCTTCACCAAACTTTGCAGGGATACATTGGATATCAAGACACGTGGAAAAAACGTACAAAACAAGAGATTGGAGACATCAAGATTTTGGACGAATTTTTTAAGAATTTTCAAATTTTCAGATAGGAGGTTCCAGATAAGGTCAAAAACTACATACTCAGATCTTCACCAAACTTTGCAGGGATACATTGGATGTCAAGACACGTGGAAAAAACGTACAAAACAAGAGATTGGGGTCATCAAGATTTTGGACGGATTTTTTAGGAATTTTCAAATTTTCAGATGGGAGGTTCCAGATAAGGTCAAAAACTACATACTCAGATCTTCACCAAACATTGCAGGGATACATTGGATGTCAAGACACGTGGAAAAAACGTACAAAACAAGAGATTGGATACATCAAAATTTTGGACGAATTTTTTAAGAATTTTCAAATTTTCAGATAGGAGGTTCCAGATGAGGTCAAAAACTACATACTCAGATCTTCACCAAACTTTGCAGGAATACTTTGCATGTCAAGACACGTGGAAAAAACGTACAAAACAAGAGATCGGAGACATTAAGATTTTCGACGAATTTTTTAAGAATTTTCAAATTTTCAGATGAGAGGTTCCAGATAAGGTCAAAAACGACATACTCAGATCTTCACCAAACTTTGCATGGATACATTGGATGTCAAGACACGTGGAAAAAACATACAAAACATAGGATTGGTGACATCAAGATTTTGGACGAATTTTTTAAGAATTTTCAAATTTTCAGATAGGAGGTTCCATATAAGGTCAAAAACTACATACTCAGATCTCCACCAAACATTGCAGGGATACATTGGATGTCAAGACACGTGGAAAAAACGTACAAAACAAGAGATTGGAGACATCAAGATTTTCGACGAATTTTTGAAGAATTTTCAAATTTTCAGATAGGAGGTTCCAGATAAGGTCAAAAACTACATACTCAGATCTTCACCAAACGTTGCAGGGATACTTTGCATGTCAAGACACGTGGAAAAAACGTACAAAACAAGAGATTGGAGACATCAAGATTTTGGACGAATTTTTTAAGAATTTTCAAATTTTCAGATAGGAGGTTCCATATAAGGTCAAAAACTACATACTCAGATCTTCACCAAACTTTGCATGGATACATTATGTGTCAAGACACGTGGAAAAAACGTACAAAACAAAAGATTGGAGACATCAAGATATTGGTCGAATTTTTTAAGAATTTTCAAATTTTCAGATGGGAGGTTCCAGATAAGGTCAAAAACTACATACTCAGATCTTCACCAAACTTTGCAGGGATACATTGGATGTCAAGACACGTGGAAAAAACGTACAAAACAAGAGATTGGAGACATCAAGATTTTGGACGAATTTTTTAAGAATTTTCAAATTTTCAGAAAGGATGTTCCAGATAAGGTCAAAAACGACATACTCAGATCTTCACCAAACTTTGCAGGGATCCATTGGAGGTCGAGACACGTGGAAAAAACGTACAAAACAAGAGATTGGAGACATCAAGATTTTCGACGAATTTTTGAAGAATTTTCAAATTTTCAGATGGGAGGTTCCAGATAAGGTCAAAAACTACATACTCAGATCTTCACCAAACTTTGCAGGGATACATTGGATGTCAAGACACGTGGAAAAAACGTACAAAAAAGAGATTGGAGACATCAAGATTTTGGACGAATTTTTTAACAATTTTCAAATTTTCAGAAAGGATGTTCCAGATAAGGTCAAAAACGACATACTCAGATCTTCACCAAACTTTGCATGGATACATTGGATGTCAAGACACGTGGAAAAAACGTACAAAACAAGAGATTGGGGTCATCAAGATTTTGCACGGATTTTTTAGGAATTTTCAAATTTTCAGATGGGAGGTTCCAGATAAGGTCAAAAACTACATACTCAGATCTTCACCAAACTTTGCAGGGATACATTGGATGTCAAGACACGTGGAAAAAACGTACAAAACAAGAGATTGGAGACATCAAGATTTTGGACGAATTTTTTAAGAATTTTCAAATTTTCAGATAGGAGGTTTCATATAAGGTCAAAAACTACATACTCAGATCTTCACCAAACTTTGCATGGATACATTATGTGTCAAGACACGTGGAAAAAACGTACAAAACAAAAGATTGGAGACATCAAGATTTTGGTAGAATTTTTTAAGAATTTTCAAATTTTCTAATGGGAGGTTCCAGATAAGGTCAAAAACTACATACTCAGATCTTCACCAAACTTTGCAGGGATACATTGGATGTCAAGACACGTGGAAAAAACGTACAAAAAAGAGATTGGAGACATCAAGATTTTGGACGAATTTTTTAACAATTTTCAAATTTTCAGAAAGGATGTTCCAGATAGGGTCAAAAACGACATACTCAGATCTTCACCAAACTTTGCAGGGATACATTGGATATCAAGACACGTGGAAAAAACGTACAAAACAAGAGATTGGAGACATCAAGATTTTCGACGAATTTTTTAAGAATTTTCAAATTTTCAGATAGGAGGTTCCAGATAAGGTCAAAAACTACATACTCAGATCTTCACCAAACGTTGCAGGGATACTTTGCATGTCAAGACACGTGGAAAAAACGTACAAAACAAAAGATTGGAGACATCAAGATTTTCGACGAATTTTTTAAGAATTTTCAAATTTTCAGATGGGAGGTTCCAGATAAGGTCAAAAACGACATACTCAGATCTTCACCAAACTTTGCATGGATACATTGGATGTCAAGACACGTGGAAAAAACGTACAAAACAAGAGATTGGAGACATCAAGATTTTGGACGAATTTTTTAAGAATTCTCAAATTTTCAGAAAGGAGGTTCCATATAAGGTCAAAAACTACATACTCAGATCTTCACCAAACTTTGCAGGGATACTTTGGATGTCAAGACACGTGGAAAAAACGTACAAAACAAGAGATTGGGGTCATCAAGATTTTGGACGAATTTTTTAAGAATTTTCAAATTTTCAGATGGGAGGTTCAATATAAGGTCAAAAACTACATACTCAGATCTTCACCAAACTTTGCTTGGATACATTGGATGTCAAGACACGTGGAAAAAACATACAAAACATAGGATTCGGAACATCAAGATTTTGGTCGAATTTTTTAAGAATTTTCAAATTTTCAGATAGGAGGTTCCATATAAGGTCAAAAACTACATACTCAGATCTTCACCAAACATTGCAGGAATACATTGGATGTCAAGACACGTGGAAAAAACGTACAAAACAAGAGATTGGGGTCATCAAGATTTTGCACGGATTTTTTAGGAATTTTCAAATTTTCAGATGGGAGGTTCCAGATAAGGTCAAAAACTACATACTCAGATCTTCACCAAACTTTGCAGGGATACATTGGATGTCAAGACACGTGGAAAAAACGTACAAAACAAGAGATTGGAGACATCAAGGTTTTGGACGAATTTTTTAAGAATTTTCAAATTTTCAGATAGGAGGTTCCATATAAGGTCAAAAACTACATACTCAGATCTTCACCAAACTTTGCATGGATACATTATGTGTCAAGACACGTGGAAAAAACGTACAAAACAAAAGATTGGAGACATCAAGATTTTGGTGGAATTTTTTAAGAATTTTCAAATTTTCAGATGGGAGGTTCCAGATAAGGTCAAAAACTACATACTCAGATCTTCACCAAACTTTGCAGGGATACATTGGATGTCAAGACACGTGGAAAAAACGTACAAAAAAGAGATTGGAGACATCAAGATTTTGGACGAATTTTTTAACAATTTTCAAATTTTCAGATGGGAGGTTCAATATAAGGAAAAAACTACATACTCAGATCTTCACCAAACTTTGCATGGATACATTGGATGTCAAGACACGTGGAAAAAACATACAAAACATAGGATTCGGAACATCAAGATTTTGGTCGAATTTTTTAAGAATTTTCAAATTTTCAGATAGGAGGCTCCATATAAGGTCAAAAACTACATACTCAGATCTTCACCAAACATTGCAGGAATACATTGGATGTCAAGACACGTGGAAAAAACGTACAAAACAAGAGATTGGAGACATCAAAATTTTGGACGAATTTTTTAACAATTTTCAAATTTTCAGAAAGGATGTTCCAGATAAGGTCAAAAACGACATACTCAGATCTTCACCAAACTTTGCATGGATACATTGGATGTCAAGACACGTGGAAAAAACGTACAAAACAAGAGATTGGGGTCATCAAGATTTTGCAGGGATTTTTTAGGAATTTTCAAATTTTCAGATGGGAGGTTCCAGATAAGGTCAAAAACTACATACTCAGATCTTCACCAAACTTTGCAGGGATACATTGGATGTCAAGACACGTGGAAAAAACGTACAAAACAAGAGATTGGAGACATCAAGATTTTGGACGAATTTTTTAAGAATTTTCAAATTTTCAGATAGGAGGTTCCATATAAGGTCAAAAACTTCATACTCAGATCTTCACCAAACTTTGCATGGATGCATTATGTGTCAAGACACGTGGAAAAAACGTACAAAACAAGAGATTGGGGTCATCAAGATTTTGGACGAATTTTTTAAGAATTTTCAAATTTTCAGATAGGAGGTTCCATATAAGGTCAAAAACTACATACTCAGATCTTCACCAAACTTTGCATGGATACATTATGTGTCAAGACACGTGGAAAAAACGTACAAAACAAGAGATTGGAGACATTAAGATTTTGGACGAATTTTTTAACAATTTTCAAATTTTCAGAAAGGATGTTCCAGATAAGGTCAAAAACGACATACTCAGATCTTCACCAAACTTTGCATGGATACATTGGATGTCAAGACACGTGGAAAAAACGTACAAAACAAGAGATTGGGGTCATCAAGATTTTGGACGGATTTTTTAGGAATTTTCTAATTTTCAGATGGGAGGTTCCAGATAAGGTCAAAAACTACATACTCAGAACTTCACCAAACATTGCAGGGATACATTGGATGTCAAGACACGTGGAAAAAACGTACAAAACAAGAGATTGGAGACATCAAAATTTTGGACGAATTTTTTAAGAATTTTCAAATTTTCAGATAGGAGGTTCCATATAAGGTCAAAAACTACATACTCAGATCTTCACCAAACTTTGCAGGGATACATTGGATATCAAGACACGTGGAAAAAACGTACAAAACAAGAGATTGGAGACATCAAGATTTTGGACGAATTTTTTAAGAATTTTCAAATTTTCAGATGGGAGGTTCAATATAAGGTCAAAAACTACATACTCAGATCTTCACCAAACTTTGCAGGGATACATTGGATGTCAAGACACGTGGAAAAAACGTACAAAACAAGAGATTGGAGACATCAAGATTTTGGACGAATTTTTTAAGAATTTTCAAATTTTCAGATAGGAGGTTCCATATAAGGTCAAAAACTACATACTCAGATCTTCACCAAACTTTGCAGGGATACATTGGATATCAAGACACGTGGAAAAAACGTACAAAACAAGAGATTGGAGACATCAAGATTTTGGACGAATTTTTTAAGAATTTTCAAATTTTCAGATAGGAGGTTCCATATAAGGTCAAAAACTACATACTCAGATCTTCACCAAACTTTGCAGGGATACATTGGAGGTCGAGACACGTGGAAAAAAAGTACAAAACAAGAGATTGGGGTCATCAAGATTTTGGACGGATTTTTTAGGAATTTTCAAATTTTCAGATGGGAGGTTCCAGATAAGGTCAAAAACTACATACTCAGATCTTCACCAAACATTGCAGGGATACATTGGATGTCAAGACACGTGGAAAAAACGTACAAAACAAGAGATTGGAGACATCAAGATTTTGGACGAATTTTTTAAGAATTTTCAAATTTTCAGATAGGAGGTTCCAGATGAGGTCAAAAACTACATACTCAGATCTTCACCAAACTTTGCAGGAATACTTTGCATGTCAAGACACGTGGAAAAAACGTACAAAACAAGAGATCGGAGACATCAAGATTATGGACGAATTTTTTGAGAATTTTCAAATTTTCAGAAAGGAGGTTCCATATAAGGTCAAAAACTACATACTCAGATCTTCACCAAACTTTGCAGGGATACATTGGATGTCAAGACACGTGGAAAAAACGTACAAAACAAGAGATTGGAGACATCAAGATTTTCGACGAATTTTTTAAGAATTTTCAAATTTTCAGAAAGGATGTTCCAGATAAGGTCAAAAACGACATACTCAGATCTTCACCAAACTTTGCAGGGATACATTGGAGGTCGAGACACGTGGAAAAAACGTACAAAACAAGAGATTGGAGACATCAAGATTTTGGACGAATTTTTGAAGAATTTTCAAATTTTCTGATAGGAGGTCCCAGATAAGGTCAAAAACTACATACTCAGATCTCCACCAAACATTGCAGGGATACATTGGATGTCAAGACACGTGGAAAAAACGTACAAAACAAGAGATTGGAGACATCAAGATTTTCGACGAATTTTTGAAGAATTTTCAAATTTTCAGATAGGAGGTTCCAGATAAGGTCAAAAACTACATACTCAGATCTTCACCAAACGTTGCAGGGATACTTTGCATGTCAAGACACGTGGAAAAAACGTACAAAACAAGAGATTGGAGACATCAAGATTTTGGACGAATTTTTTAAGAATTTTCAAATTTTCAGATAGGAGGTTCCATATAAGGTCAAAAACTACATACTCAGATCTTCACCAAACTTTGCATGGATACATTATGTGTCAAGACACGTGGAAAAAACGTACAAAACAAAAGATTGGAGACATCAAGATATTGGTCGAATTTTTTAAGAATTTTCAAATTTTCAGATGGGAGGTTCCAGATAAGGTCAAAAACTACATACTCAGATCTTCACCAAACTTTGCAGGGATACATTGGATGTCAAGACACGTGGAAAAAACGTACAAAACAAGAGATTGGAGACATCAAGATTTTGGACGAATTTTTTAAGAATTTTCAAATTTTCAGAAAGGATGTTCCAGATAAGGTCAAAAACGACATACTCAGATCTTCACCAAACTTTGCAGGGATCCATTGGAGGTCGAGACACGTGGAAAAAACGTACAAAACAAGAGATTGGAGACATCAAGATTTTGGACGAATTTTTGAAGAATTTTCAAATTTTCAGATGGGAGGTTCCAGATAAGGTCAAAAACTACATACTCAGATCTTCACCAAACTTTGCAGGGATACATTGGATGTCAAGACACGTGGAAAAAACGTACAAAAAAGAGATTGGAGGCATCAAGATTTTGGACGAATTTTTTAACAATTTTCAAATTTTCAGAAAGGATGTTCCAGATAAGGTCAAAAACGACATACTCAGATCTTCACCAAACTTTGCAGGGATACATTGGAGGTCGAAACACGTGGAAAAAAAGTACAAAACAAGAGATTGGGGTCATCAAGATTTTGGACGGATTTTTTAGGAATTTTCAAATTTTCAGATGGGAGGTTCCAGATAAGGTCAAAAACTACATACTCAGATCTTCACCAAACATTGCAGGGATACATTGGATGTCAAGACACGTGGAAAAAACGTACAAAACAAGAGATTGGAGACATCAAGATTTTGGACGAATTTTTTAAGAATTTTCAAATTTTCAGATAGGAGGTTCCAGATGAGGTCAAAAACTACATACTCAGATCTTCACCAAACTTTGCAGGAATACTTTGCATGTCAAGACACGTGGAAAAAACGTACAAAACAAGAGATCGGAGACATCAAGATTTTCGATGAATTTTTTAAGAATTTTCAAATTTTCAGATGGGAGGTTCCAGATAAGGTCAAAAACGACATACTCAGATCTTCACCAAACTTTGCAGGGATCCATTGGAGGTCGAGACACGTGGAAAAAACGTACAAAACAAGAGATTGGAGACATCAAGATTTTGGACGAATTTTTTAAGAATTTTCAAATTTTCAGATAGGAGGTTCCATATAAGGTCAAAAACTACATACTCAGATCTTCACCAAACTTTGCAGGGATACATTGGATGTCAAGACACGTGGAAAAAACGTACAAAACAAGAGATTGGAGACATCAAGATTTTCGACGAATTTTTTAAGAATTTTCAAATTTTCAGAAAGGATGTTCCAGATAAGGTCAAAAACGACATACTCAGATCTTCACCAAACTTTGCAGGGATCCATTGGAGGTCGAGACACGTGGAAAAAACGTACAAAACAAGAGATTGGAGACATCAAGATTTTGGACGAATTTTTGAAGAATTTTCAAATTTTCAGATAGGAGGTTCCATATAAGGTCAAAAACTACATACTCAGATCTTCACCAAACTTTGCAGGGATACATTGGATGTCAAGACACGTGGAAAAAACGTACAAAACAAGAGATTGGAGACATCAAGATTTTGGACGAATTTTTTAAGAATTTTCAAATTTTCAGATAGGAGGTTCCATATAAGGTCAAAAACTACATACTCAGATCTTCACCAAACTTTGCATGGATACATTATGTGTCAAGACACGTGGAAAAAACGTACAAAACAAGAGATTGGGGTCATCAAGATTTTGGACGAATTTTTTAAGAATTTTCAAATTTTCAGATAGGAGGTTCCACATAAGGTCAAAAACTACATACTCAGATCTTCACCAAACTTTGCAGGGATACATTGGATGTCAAGACACGTGGAAAAAACGTACAAAACAAGAGATTGGAGACATCAAGATTATGGACGAATTTTTTGAGAATTTTCAAATTTTCAGAAAGGAGGTTCCATATAAGGTCAAAAACTACATACTCAGATCTTCACCAAACTTTGCAGGGATACATTGGATGTCAAGACACGTGGAAAAAACGTACAAAACAAGAGATTGGAGACATCAAGATTTTCGACGAATTTTTTAAGAATTTTCAAATTTTCAGAAAGGATGTTCCAGATAAGGTCAAAAACGACATACTCAGATCTTCACCAAACTTTGCAGGGATACATTGGAGGTCGAGACACGTGGAAAAAACGTACAAAACAAGAGATTGGAGACATCAAGATTTTGGACGAATTTTTGAAGAATTTTCAAATTTTCTGATAGGAGGTCCCAGATAAGGTCAAAAACTACATACTCAGATCTCCACCAAACATTGCAGGGATACATTGGATGTCAAGACACGTGGAAAAAACGTACAAAACAAGAGATTGGAGACATCAAGATTTTCGACGAATTTTTGAAGAATTTTCAAATTTTCAGATAGGAGGTTCCAGATAAGGTCAAAAACTACATACTCAGATCTTCACCAAACGTTGCAGGGATACTTTGCATGTCAAGACACGTGGAAAAAACGTACAAAACAAGAGATTGGAGACATCAAGATTTTGGACGAATTTTTTAAGAATTTTCAAATTTTCAGATAGGAGGTTCCATATAAGGTCAAAAACTACATACTCAGATCTTCACCAAACTTTGCATGGATACATTATGTGTCAAGACACGTGGAAAAAACGTACAAAACAAAAGATTGGAGACATCAAGATATTGGTCGAATTTTTTAAGAATTTTCAAATTTTCAGATGGGAGGTTCCAGATAAGGTCAAAAACTACATACTCAGATCTTCACCAAACTTTGCAGGGATACATTGGATGTCAAGACACGTGGAAAAAACGTACAAAACAAGAGATTGGAGACATCAAGATTTTGGACGAATTTTTTAAGAATTTTCAAATTTTCAGAAAGGATGTTCCAGATAAGGTCAAAAACGACATACTCAGATCTTCACCAAACTTTGCAGGGATCCATTGGAGGTCGAGACACGTGGAAAAAACGTACAAAACAAGAGATTGGAGACATCAAGATTTTCGACGAATTTTTGAAGAATTTTCAAATTTTCAGATGGGAGGTTCCAGATAAGGTCAAAAACTACATACTCAGATCTTCACCAAACTTTGCAGGGATACATTGGATGTCAAGACACGTGGAAAAAACGTACAAAACAAGAGATTGGAGACATCAAGATTTTGGACGAATTTTTTAAGAATTTTCAAATTTTCAGATAGGAGGTTCCATATAAGGTCAAAAACTACATACTCAGATCTTCACCAAACTTTGCATGGATACATTATGTGTCAAGACACGTGGAAAAAACGTACAAAACAAGAGATTGGGGACATCAAGATTTTGGTCGAATTTTTTAAGAATTTTCAAATTTTCAGATGGGAGGTTCCAGATAAGGTCAAAAACTACATACTCAGATCTTCACCAAACTTTGCAGGGATACATTGGATGTCAAGACACGTGGAAAAAACGTACAAAAAAGAGATTGGAGACATCAAGATTTTGGACGAATTTTTGAAGAATTTTCAAATTTTCAGAAAGGATGTTCCAGATAAGGTCAAAAACGACATACTCAGATCTTCACCAAACTTTGCAGGGATACATTGGATATCAAGACACGTGGAAAAAACGTACAAAACAAGAGATTGGAGACATCAAGATTTTCGACGAATTTTTTAAGAATTTTCAAATTTTTAGATATGAGGTTCCAGATAAGGTCAAAAACTACATACTCAGATCTTCACCAAACGTTGCAGGGATACTTTGCATGTCAAGACACGTGGAAAAAACGTACAAAACAAAAGATTGGAGACATCAAGATTTTCGACGAATTTTTTAAGAATTTTCAAATTTTCAGATGGGAGGTTTCAGATAAGGTCAAAAACGACATACTCAGATCTTCACCAAACTTTGCATGGATACATTGGATGTCAAGACACCTGGAAAAAACGTACAAAACAAGAGATTGGAGACATCAAGATTTTGGACGAATTTTTTAAGAATTCTCAAATTTTCAGAAAGGAGGTTCCATATAAGGTCAAAAACTACATACTCAGATCTTCACCAAACTTTGCAGGGATACTTTGGATGTCAAGACACGTGGAAAAAACGTACAAAACAAGAGATTGGGGTCATCAAGATTTTGGACGAATTTTTTAAGAATTTTCAAATTTTCACATGGGAGGTTCAATATAAGGTCAAAAACTACATACTCAGATCTTCACCAAACTTTGCATGGATACATTGGATGTCAAGATACGTGGAAAAAACATACAAAACATAGGATTCGGAACATCAAGATTTTGGTCGAATTTTTTAAGAATTTTCAAATTTTCAGATAGGAGGTTCCATATAAGGTCAAAAACTACATACTCAGATCTTCACCAAACATTGCAGGAATACATTGGATGTCAAGACACGTGGAAAAAACGTACAAAACAAGAGATTGGGGTCATCAAGATTTTGCACGGATTTTTTAGGAATTTTCAAATTTTCAGATGGGAGGTTCCAGATAAGGTCAAAAACTACATACTCAGATCTTCACCAAACTTTGCAGGGATACATTGGATGTCAAGACACGTGGAAAAAACGTACAAAACAAGAGATTGGAGACATCAAGATTTTGGACGAATTTTTTAAGAATTTTCAAATTTTCAGATAGGATGTTCCATATAAGGTCAAAAACTACATACTCAGATCTTCACCAAACTTTGCATGGATACATTATGTGTCAAGACACGTGGAAAAAACGTACAAAACAAAAGATTGGAGACATCAAGATTTTGGTCGAATTTTTTAAGAATTTTCAAATTTTCAGATGGGAGGTTCCAGATAAGGTCAAAAACTACATACTCAGATCTTCACCAAACTTTGCAGGGATACATTGGATGTCAAGACACGTGGAAAAAACGTACAAAAAAGAGATTGGAGACATCAAGATTTTGGACGAATTTTTTAACAATTTTCAAATTTTCAGATGGGAGGTTCAATATAAGGTCAAAAACTACATACTCAGATCTTCACCAAACTTTGCATGGATACATTATGTGTCAAGACACGTGGAAAAAACGTACAAAACAAGAGATTGGGGTCATCAAGATTTTGGACGAATTTTTTAAGAATTTTCAAATTTTCAGATAGGAGGTTCCATATAAGGTCAAAAACTACATACTCAGATCTTCACCAAACTTTGCATGGATACATTATGTGTCAAGACACGTGGAAAAAACGTACAAAACAAGAGATTGGAGACATCAAGATTTTGGACGAATTTTTTAAGAATTTTCAAATTTTCAGAAAGGATGTTTCAGATAAGGTCAAAAACGACATACTCAGATCTTCACCAAACTTTGCATGGATACATTGGATGTCAAGACACGTGGAAAAAACGTACAAAACAAGAGATTGGGGTCATCAAGATTTTGGACGGATTTTTTAGGAATTTTCAAATTTTCAGATAGGAGGTTCCAGATGAGGTCAAAAACTACATACTCAGATCTTCACCAAACTTTGCAGGAATACATTGGATGTCAAGACACGTGGAAAAAACGTACAAAACAAGAGATTGGAGACATCAAAATTTTGGACGAATTTTTTAAGAATTTTCAAATTTTCAGATAGGAGGTTCCATATAAGGTCAAAAACTACATACTCAGATCTTCACCAAACTTTGCAGGGATACATTGGATATCAAGACACGTGGAAAAAACGTACAAAACAAGAGATTGGAGACATCAAGATTTTGGACGAATTTTTTAAGAATTTTCAAATTTTCAGATGGGAGGTTCAATATAAGGTCAAAAACTACATACTCAGATCTTCACCAAACTTTGCAGGGATACATTGGATGTCAAGACACGTGGAAAAAACGTACAAAACAAGAGATTGGAGACATCAAGATTTTGGACGAATTTTTTAAGAATTTTCAAATTTTCAGATAGGAGGTTCCATATAAGGTCAAAAACTACATACTCAGATCTTCACCAAACTTTGCAGGGATACATTGGATATCAAGACACGTGGAAAAAACGTACAAAACAAGAGATTGGAGACATCAAGATTTTGGACGAATTTTTTAAGAATTTTCAAATTTTCAGATAGGAGGTTCCAGATAAGGTCAAAAACTACATACTCAGATCTTCACCAAACTTTGCAGGGATACATTGGATGTCAAGACACGTGGAAAAAACGTACAAAACAAGAGATTGGGGTCATCAAGATTTTGGACGGATTTTTTAGGAATTTTCAAATTTTCAGATGGGAGGTTCCAGATAAGGTCAAAAACTACATACTCAGATCTTCACCAAACATTGCAGGGATACATTGGATGTCAAGACACGTGGAAAAAACGTACAAAACAAGAGATTGGAGACATCAAAATTTTGGACGAATTTTTTAAGAATTTTCAAATTTTCAGATAGGAGGTTCCAGATGAGGTCAAAAACTACATACTCAGATCTTCACCAAACTTTGCAGGAATACTTTGCATGTCAAGACACGTGGAAAAAACGTACAAAACAAGAGATCGGAGACATCAAGATTTTCGACGAATTTTTTAAGAATTTTCAAATTTTCAGATGGGAGGTTCCAGATAAGGTCAAAAACGACATACTCAGATCTTCAAGAAAAAAATGCATGGATACATTGGATGTCAAGACACGTGGAAAAAACATACAAAACATAGGATTGGTGACATCAAGATTTTGGACGAATTTTTTAAGAATTTTCAAATTTTCAGATAGGAGGTTCCATATAAGGTCAAAAACTACATACTCAGATCTTCACCAAACTTTGCATGGATACATTATGTGTCAAGACACGTGGAAAAAACGTACAAAACAAAAGATTGGAGACATCAAGATATTGGTCGAATTTTTTAAGAATTTTCAAATTTTCAGATGGGAGGTTCCAGATAAGGTCAAAAACTACATACTCAGATCTTCACCAAACTTTGCAGGGATACATTGGATGTCAAGACACGTGGAAAAAACGTACAAAACAAGAGATTGGAGACATCAAGATTTTGGACGAATTTTTTAAGAATTTTCAAATTTTCAGAAAGGATGTTCCAGATAAGGTCAAAAACGACATACTCAGATCTTCACCAAACTTTGCAGGGATCCATTGGAGGTCGAGACACGTGGAAAAAACGTACAAAACAAGAGATTGGAGACATCAAGATTTTCGACGAATTTTTGAAGAATTTTCAAATTTTCAGATGGGAGGTTCCAGATAAGGTCAAAAACTACATACTCAGATCTTCACCAAACTTTGCAGGGATACATTGGATGTCAAGACACGTGGAAAAAACGTACAAAAAAGAGATTGGAGACATCAAGATTTTGGACGAATTTTTTAACAATTTTCAAATTTTCAGAAAGGATGTTCCAGATAAGGTCAAAAACGACATACTCAGATCTTCACCAAACTTTGCATGGATACATTGGATGTCAAGACACGTGGAAAAAACGTACAAAACAAGAGATTGGGGTCATCAAGATTTTGCACGGATTTTTTAGGAATTTTCAAATTTTCAGATGGGAGGTTCCAGATAAGGTCAAAAACGACATACTCAGATCTTCACCAAACTTTGCAGGGATACATTGGATATCAAGACACGTGGAAAAAACGTACAAAACAAGAGATTGGAGACATCAAGATTTTCGACGAATTTATTAAGAATTTTCAAATTTTCAGATAGGAGGTTCCAGATAAGGTCAAAAACTACATACTCAGATCTTCACCAAACGTTGCAGGGATACTTTGCATGTCAAGACACGTGGAAAAAACGTACAAAACAAGAGATTGGGGTCATCAAGATTTTGGACGAATTTTTTAAGAATTTTCAAATTTTCAGATGGGAGGTTCAATATAAGGTCAAAAACTACATACTCAGATCTTCACCAAACTTTGCATGGATACATTGGATGTCAAGACACGTGGAAAAAACATACAAAACATAGGATTCGGAACATCAAGATTTTGGTCGAATTTTTTAAGAATTTTCAAATTTTCAGATAGGAGGTTCCATATAAGGTCAAAAACTACATACTCAGATCTTCACCAAACATTGCAGGAATACATTGGATGTCAAGACACGTGGAAAAAACGTACAAAACAAGAGATTGGGGTCATCAAGATTTTGCACGGATTTTTTAGGAATTTTCAAATTTTCAGATGGGAGGTTCCAGATAAGGTCAAAAACTACATACTCAGATCTTCACCAAACTTTGCAGGGATACATTGGATGTCAAGACACGTGGAAAAAACGTACAAAACAAGAGATTGGAGACATCAAGATTTTGGACGAATTTTTTAAGAATTTTCAAATTTTCAGATAGGAGGTTCCATATAAGGTCAAAAACTACATACTCAGATCTTCACCAAACTTTGCATGGATACATTATGTGTCAAGACACGTGGAAAAAACGTACAAAACAAAAGATTGGAGACATCAAGATTTTGGTCGAATTTTTTAAGAATTTTCAAATTTTCAGATGGGAGGTTCCAGATAAGGTCAAAAACTACATACTCAGATCTTCACCAAACTTTGCAGGGATACATTGGATGTCAAGACACGTGGAAAAAACGTACAAAAAAGAGATTGGAGACATCAAGATTTTGGACGAATTTTTTAACAATTTTCAAATTTTCAGATGGGAGGTTCAATATAAGGTCAAAAACTACAAACTCAGATCTTCACCAAACTTTGCATGGATACATTGGATGTCAAGACACGTGGAAAAAACATACAAGTAGTTGTATTGACTGTACTATAAACCCGAGAAAGTATGAACTCTCCTCTAGCAGCTTTGCTTATACTTAAAACTTGCTCAACATGGCCATATGAGTTTTTTGTTCAAGTGTGGAACTCTTGTTTAATCTAAGATTTTTGTAAAAATGCCCTCATGGATTCCATGAGAAAGTATGACCCCCTGAGATTGATGAGGCTACACTTATAAAAGGCACTTCTGAGAGATTGTTGTCCATAATTTTGTTAAAAATATGCCCCTCTTGTAGCCATACTTAAAACTAGGCCATACACATACACATACACACACACACATATTTATTTCTGGTTTAAGTTCAATTGGATACCAGCTTCAATTTGTTTATCTAATATTAAAACAATGTAATTCTTCTAGAATTGCTCCGTGACTCTCTCATTTCTTACGTCATAAACATATGATTTTTCCCCTATGAGAATAACACTACATATGGTGTCTAATACATATCAGTATTGCCAATTGTAGAAAACAGTAAACAAAATTTGCCTGTTTTAGAGATATTCCAAAAAAATAAGCAACAACAACAGGGGCCATCTATGTGCAAATGTCTGAACTCGGTGAATACTTGGGAACAAGTCAATTATTTTAATATGTCAATATTTTTAACTCTTTTTGCCAACAACAGAGCCATCTATGTGCAAATGCCTGAACTCGGTGAACACTTGGGAACAAGTCAATTTTTTTCATTATGTCAATATTTTTAACTTCTTTTGCCAGTAATAGGGAATGGTAATAAGCAATAAACAACGTACTTTGGAGCCGAATATGCCTTTCTTAGACGTCGTATATTACTAAAATATCTTTAATTCACATATTTCTCATACCGCTGTATCTTGTTCTATTAGGTTTGTTCAATAAAATTGCCTCTTCAAGAAAATTGCATACCAGCAAAAGAGGTACCAATAGGACAAGCATACAATGATATGGGGATATGTGAATTGTTGGTTTCTTCAATTCAGATAAATGGATTGAATTGAAACTGGGATATTTTGCATTTGTTACATTCAGTTTGTTTATTGTAATCTATTCATATATAAAATCAAGCACCGAGAGGGTATAAGATCAATACTTGAACAATATGTGCGCATGACGGCCCCAAAGCGGTGGGATCGATACTTTCCGCACGGTGCACAGTCCTATTTGCCTGCATTGAGTCTTATTAGAGCTCCGGCAGTTTTATTCTGATCGATTAGTTCCAGACAATTCCGCTCGCCTCGCTGGGGAGGCGCTGCAGTCTGGATTGCATGTACGCTCAGCAGAAAAACGGGAGGTACACTCAGGAGAAAGTACTTCGGCAAAAATGTTAGAGAATAGCTCATGTTTCTGAATGCACCCCCACAGTGTTTCTATTGGCTCTGTAAAACTATAAAAGCCAGGGCACAGTGCAGATTCTTCACCATTGCTGGATTGGCAGAATAACCCAAATAAGATCATATATACATACACACACAAAGTACAGTGCTGAAGCCCAATTGATCCAGCATAGAGCTTTGATTTGAACCCCAAGAAATTGTATATAAATACCAAAGCCAAAAATATTAATACACATACACACATATACACACACACAAAGTACAGTGCTGAAGCCCAATTGATCCAGCATAGAGCTTTGATTTGAACCCCAGGAAATTGTATATAATAAACAACAGCAAAAATGCCGAATCAAAAATATTGTAATCAGTGCAATAAAAATATATCCAGCCCCAATTGGGCCAAGCATCAAAAAATTTGCAATCCGGACAAATACAGAACTCCCACAAAAATTTGCCCCAAATGCAATAGAAAATATAACATGGAATATTTCACATATAAACATAAAAATACTTGCTCTGCACAACCATCTACATCTGGTCTGAAAAGAAAGCACGAAGCACCTCTTAATGCCAGAGCAGCAAAGCAGCCACGCTATGAACCTATCCGTAGCAGTTTTAACGGCCAATTAAGGGATCACCGTTTTGTATCAGAGCCAAGATGTGGCATTGAGAATTTCTTGAACAGTGTAAATCCTAATGTGCAGGCAATTCTAGATGCACAAAATGGCTCTTATAAGCTGTCCCTCAAATTGTTTGTACAATATAAGAAACCAAATGGCACAAAATTTACACATCCCCACATAACAGAAACTGTACCGGTATATTCAAATGCAAATTTAGACATAATAATAAGCAGATTGATGGATCAATTGAATATTAAACACTCTGAATTTGCAGCAAAAGAGTCCGGATGGAGCCTATGCGGTTCATCACACAAGTTATATGTTAATATTTCTGAATTCAGCCCATTACAAGGATCTACATATCTGCCATTACCTGCCAATATTAAAAACAGAAGAGCCGTGGTTAATATTGAAAATACCGACCAGAAATGCTTTTTGTGGTGTATATTAGCTGCTTTGTTTCTAGTTTCAAGGCATCCTGAGAGAATAAGTTATTACAAACAGCATGAACATATTTTTGACGATGCAATGGAGGGTTTGGAATATCCAATGTCTGTTCAGAATATTGATAAATTTGAAAAAAGGGCCAGGCACATCAATGGCAAGCAATTATCTATTAATGTTTTTATTTGTTCTACTGGACGTGGCAATTCTTTGATAGAACCTCTCAGAATCAGTACACTTGATGATGAATCTGCAATTCCGATTGATCTGCTCTTAATTGAAAAGGATGGTACATACCATTACACTCTGATACATAATCTTGAAGCTTTAGTGAGAACACAACTAGACAAAACTCATACAATATTCAAGTTGTGCAGAAGATGTTTAACTGTATTTTATGGTCAAAAAATGGTGAAGGGGGTTCGGGAAGAGAGTGCAGAAATTGCTAAAAACAAGTTAATTGAGCATCTGAAATACTGTGGGAACCATAAACCTGTTCATATGGTGATGCCTAATCCAAGTGAAAATTGCAAATTCAAAAAGTATGAAGCCTTGTTGGAACACCCAGCATATATTGTCTGGGATTCTGAATCAAATCTCAAATCTCTTGCATTCTGTAGCCCAGATCCTGATGAATCTTCAATTACACCATACCAGCTACATGAACCTTCCAGCTTTTGTTATGTGGTTGTACAGGATGGTGTTGTTATAAAAGAATATTCATACAAGGGACCAGATGCCATCAAAATATTTGCACATAGAATAGAAAATGAGTGCCGTGACATAGCATATAACATCTTATTAAAATCAAAGCCTATGTTGCCTTTAACAGAGGAACAGATTGAAGATTTCAACAATGCAGAAAAATGCCCGGTATGTGATTCTGAATTTTCAGATACAAATATCAAGGTTCATCACCATTCTCATACAGATGGTCGATATAAACAGGCCCTGTGTAATAGCTGTAATATTAAGATCAAGAGACCAAGATTTGTCCCCATATTTTGCCATGGAGCATCCAATTATGATTTCCATCATCTGATCAGGTACGAGGGGTTTGAGAAGCAGAATTTAAATATTTTAGCTGAAAATGATGAGAAATATATATCTATTAGCAAGATAATTAAAGTTGATGGTGTTCCTATTCACATAAGATTTCTTGATTCTTACAGATTTTTATCTGCTAGCCTGGCTACACTGGCCTCTCAATTACCTGATGATAAATTAAAAATCACACGTGCATTGTTTCCAAATCAGGACCTGAAATTAATTAGGCGGAAGGGTGTATATCCATATGACTATGTCACAGATTTTTCTAAATTTGATGAGTGTTCCCTGCCACCACAAGAAGAGTTTTACAGCAGAATCAGAGGATCTGGAATCACTGATGAAGATTATCACCATGCCCAGTTGATGTGGGACAATTTAAATTGCCAGACATTTGGTGATTATCACATGGCATATTTAAAACTTGATGTCACCCTCTTAGCTGATATATTGCAGGCATTCAGAAAATCTTCCATGCAAAATTATGGACTGGACCCAGTGTATTTTTACAGTGCCCCGGGCCTAGCATGGTCTGCAATGTTTTTCAACACCAAAAAGCAATTGGATCTGATCCACGATCAAGATATGTATCTGTTTATGGAGAAATGTATAAGAGGTGGCATGGTGCAATGTTCTCAGAGATATGCCAGAGCAAATAACAAGCATGTTATGCTGCCTGATTATGATCCAGCACGGCCATCAAATTATATACTCTATGTAGATGCAAACAACCTCTATGGTCACGCTATGATGCAAAAACTGCCATATGCAGGGCTTGAATGGGTTGAAGATTTCAATATTGAGGATCTTCAGGATTTTGATGACAGTAACTGTGGCCTCTTCTTAGAGGTTGATCTGACATTTCCTGATAATGTACACAACAAATTTTCTGATCTGCCCCCAATTCCCGAGGTTCAGTGCTCACCTGGCTCTAAACAGAAGAAGCTCATGATGACTCTGGAGCCGAAACAAGGCTATGTCATATATTACAAAAACCTCCAGTTCCTGATGAAACATGGTGTTCAAGTGACCAAAGTTGGCAAAGTCTTAAGGTTCAGGCACTCAAGATGGTTGAAACCATACATTGATACAAATACAGAGCTTCGAACATCTGCAAAGAGCCAATTTGATAAGAGCTTGTTTAAATTGATGGTGAATTCTGTGTATGGCAAAACAATTGAAAATGTCAGAAAACATACCAATGTTAAAATAATTACTGACCCCAGCCGGAGCAAAAAATTGGTTGCAAAGCCCAACTTCAATTATAGAAGAATTTATGATGAGCACATGGCTCTTTTCAACATGATGAAAACAAAGATCAAATTTGATAAACCTATTTATGTAGGGGCTGTGATATTGGAATTGTCCAAATTACATATGTTAACATTGTATTATGATGTGCTGAAACCTTTTTATGGTGATAATATAAAATTATTGTACATGGACACGGATAGTTTTATTCTTGATATTAAAACAGAAGATGTTTATCAAGATATTGCACAGCCTGAATTGTTTCAATACTTTGATACCAGTGAACATACAATAATTCAACCCCACAACAAAAAGGTGCCTGGCAAGTTAAAAGATGAGACATGTGGTGATGTTATTGTGAAATTTGCTGGGTTAAGTGCCAAGATGTACACTTTTGAAACATGTAGTGGTGCTGTTGCCAAAAAAGCCAAGGGCATTGGCAAAGTAACTGTTGAAAAAGATCTCCAATTTGAAGATTATGAAAATTGCATCAAATCCCAGAGTTCAATCAGAACATCAGAAAATAGAATTCAGAGTGAGGGTCACTTGCTGACTTCAAATGTTGTAAGAAAAGTGGCCCTGGACCCACATGATGATAAGAGATGCATTTTATCATGTGACATACATACTTTACCTTGGGGGCATTGTAATTTGAAAAATAGCAAACAATGCTCAATTACAGAGCATGATTTGAAATAAATAAACATGCCTATGAACTTATTTGGGTTCAAGAAACAAGGTATTATGGACCTGCCGACACCACAAGCCTCTCCTGATATGCTGTCTAAACTGAGTGGCTTGTTAATTATTCATCTGAACAGCATACTTACAGATCTTGATGAAGAAACAGGCAAAATATTGTACATATTTAACAATAATTTAAATCATTACCAATTACCTGTAGGTGGGCAATTGCAATTTATTACAACCCCTGAGGGTGATGTCAAGATTTCAGTAGGGAGAAATATTTATAGAATTAAGCACTCAAACATGATTTCTGGCACTGTATATACTGTTTCTGCTGGTGACTGCTTATATATTGAGGTCCCTGGATCATATGACAAGCTTATACCCTTTTTTATAGAATTAAGAATCAGATACTCTATAATAAATAACCACTAAAACAAAAATGCCTAATGATATATTTGGCCATACAAGACATGAAGATCACAGTGATGAGATTCTGATGCTTGATGTCAGAGTCAAGAAATTGAGAAGTGATTTACAAGCTTTACAGACCACACTCAATGCCAGTCTTCAACTAGAAATTACAAATTTACAATCACAATGCATGGACCCTCTTCTTAAAATTGATTCTGAACTCAAAGTGCTGCTTCAGAAATATACTGATCTGGCAACATTAGATAATTTTCAAAGTTTAGAAGAAGCTGTAGCAGCTCTTCAAGCAAAATTTAAGACCCAGGCTAACAACTCTGAGCAATTGAAACAACAACTGGAAGAGCAGATAAATAATGTCCAGACACAGCTCCAAACAATTGTCAAAAGCATAAAATCACAAGAAGATTTTGATCTAGTAATTTCCACTCTAAAAGAACAGATTCAATCACTCCAGATACCTAATCTGGATCCTCTGAACAATGCCATAGCCGAGGTTAAAGAAAAAATTGAGACACTTGAAAATTTTATGAACAATTTGCCATCTTCTGATGCTTTGAATGCAATAACTCGGAGTGTAGCAAATATTAAGCTGCAACTTGAAACATATGAAGATTTTGGAAAAATTCAAAGTTCCATAACCCATCTTGAAGGTACAATAGCAGCAGTGCAAAGTGATTTGGCAAATGTACTAGAATCCCGATTGCCTGGGATTGTAGATACCCTTGTCAGTGTCCAGCACCAAATCACAAAGCTTGAAAACCTCAACACTGAATCTGAGCTATCTCATTTTCATCACTTGATCGATGATATCCAAACAAAGCTTGAAATTTTACAACAATCAACACCCTCTCAGGCAGATATAGCCCTGCTCCAAAATGCTATGCAAAATGTGGCTGATGCTTCTGAATTAAACAATGTAAAATTGGCACTTGAATCTTTGCAGAATACAGTATCAAATCTTCCCACATCACAGGAACTTAAAAATATTAAGAGAGCAGTGAATAGGATATTGAAATCAGAAGATATCAAGAATATCCAGGCAGAGATCAAACAACTCACTCAGACAGTGGCCACTCTACCAACCAATCAACATATTAATGAACTGCATGCCCTGTTTGAGGATATCAGAAGACAGGTCCATGATCTTACTGCTCAAAATTCAAAATTGGCAGTTGTTGAAAATTTGCAACAAATTGTAGCTAATATCAAGCAACAGCTAGGGACCATGGAATCCAATCAAGCAAATGCTCTGTCTGTTTTTGCCACCCAGCTTCAAGAAATTGTGCAACAATACAAGAAACTTGTTGTGGACATAAAGATGAAGCCAGGCCATGATGATGTTGTTAGGACTATCAATGAGCACCTTGAATCTGTAACAAGCAGATTGCTTACAGCAGAAAAGGAAATAACCGGCATAATCGAGAATCCAAAACATACAGTAATTCTTGAATTGTACAGCATCCCCAACAAAGAATATGATTCACCATTTACACCAGGTGGCAAAATATATATGCTGTCCCCTGCACAATTTTATTACCAGTTTTTTGTTGGGGGCACATTGAGACCAATCAAGATCAAATATTGGCTACAACCACAGGCACACCACTACCCTACCTTATCAATAACAAATGCTGAGAACAAAGTGAAAATCACCAGTGTAGAGTTAGAGGATTTTACAGACCCCAATACATTAGAAACAGCCTATACTGAAGATGATGGCACTTTGGAATTTCATATACAAATAGGAGACAAATTATATTTAGAAAATCCTGCAGTCTCAGCTGCTGAACACCCTATAGTTGCAATATTCTTGTTTACATATTATGTCTAGACAAATTATTGTTGATGAATTACACAGACAAGCCAGACATAATTATAAGAGACTGCCAGTAGTCACAAAAGGTATAGATGATTTATGGCAGAGCGACTTGATTGAAATGGCAAGTGGGCAGTTGAAAAACTTAGACAAAATCAACAAGGGCTACAAGTATCTACTCACTGTCATAGACACATTTTCAAAATTTGCCTGGGCCGTGCCACTCAAATCCAAGACTGGAAAATGTGTTACAGAAGCCATCAGGACAATCATCAATCATTCAGGAAGATCACCGCACTATTTGCAAACAGATAATGGCAAAGAATTTTATAATTCAGTGTTTCAACAATTTATTAAAAGCCAGGCAATAAAACATTATTCGAGTTACAGTGACCTCAAGGCCTCAATTGTAGAGAGATTCAACAGAACCTTAAAAAATCTTATGTATAAACAATTTACCCTCCAAGGTAATTATAAATGGATTAATATTCTTCCAGAACTTCTACATAAATATAACAACTCGGTCCATTCTACAATCAACATGAAACCCTCTGAAGTAACTCCATCTGATGAGCAAAAATTGATCAGGACTGTTTATTATCCTAGATACCAGCCAACAACAAGAAGAGCCAAATACAGGGTGGGCGATCAAGTAAGAATCAGCAAATATAAGCACTTATTCAAAAGAGGCTTTACGAGAAACTGGAGCACCGAATTATTTACAGTAGTTCAAATTAAACCCGGGACCCTTAACACATATATAATAAAAGATCACCGAGGAGAAATTCTCAAAGGCCGATTCTATGAACAAGAGCTCAGCAAAACTAAACAGCCTGACACATATCTCATAGAAAAAATCATCCGCAGAAAAGGCAACAAGTTATTTGTCAAATGGCTGGGTCATCCGGAAAACAGCTGGATCGATGCAGACAAAATAATAATATGAGCACCTGGGATGTTATAAAAAGGCTGCCAGAACCTGAACAACAGAATAAGAGAAATGGCAACTTGCTGCCTGATAATATTAGGTGTCTTATTGTTGGGCCATCTGCTTGTGGTAAAACTACACTAATGGTTGATAATTTTTTATTGGCACCCAACTGGTTAGACTGGAAAAACAGGCACTTGTATATCTTCTCTAAGAGCTTGGAACAATTAAAATATCAGCAGCTGATGAAGCTATATGATGGATTGGATATAGCCACTTTTGAAGCAGATGTTAAGCCACTCCATGAATGTCTCGATAATTCTGTTGTTGTGTTTGATGACATTATACTGGATAATCAAAACAAGGTTAGAAATTTCTTTACACAGGGCCGGCACAAAAATATTGATTGCTTCTACCTGGCACAGACTTTTTCAAAAATTCCGAAGCAGCTGATCCGAGACAACAGCAATTTTATATGTGTGTTTCATCAAGATCATACCAACCTCAAACACATACACGATGAATATGTAGGTGGGGACTTGAGCTACAATGATTTTTCCAAGTTTTGCAGCAGGTGCTGGAACCAGGACAGTTATGGGTTTGTCACAATTGATATGACAAGAACACCTAATAGTGGCAAATACAGAAATAAAATCAACGATTTTCTAGACGTTGAGACATAAATAAACAACCATGAAACGACCAGTCATTGATGATCTTAAGTTAAGAGATTATCTTGTAAAAAGATTTAAGGGATGGAAATCAGAGAACCGTGGAATTTATGAAAAACACAAACAAACAGAACAGCCTGTCATTGATGCTATTAATAATTTAGGTAAGAATATCAAAACTGTTACAGAGCAAAATCAAGATTTGATCACAGAGCTTGTACCTGTAGCTGCTAGGAACATATTAGATTATCCATTCACCCCACTTTCCAGTATTCATACACCTAGTCCTGTTGCCCCTCGAAGAATTGAAGCTAGTCAGGATCCTATTGAATTGGGTCTTCTTGCTCAAAAATATTTAACCACACCTAAAGACAATAAAGATGAGGTGTTTGGCTTATATGCTGACACAGAGCTTGATGGCAGCATTATTCATAGAATCGGTAATTTCAGAGTAACTTTTATGGGGGATGATATCATTGTTTATTCAGAATCTCGTCTCGGAGAAAAAGGTGCTTTTGTTAAGTACCCCGGCACACCTGGATTGTGGGAACTGATGACTAGGAAAAGGCCTGGCAGCTATACAGATCAAGATTATGAACATTACAAAGAAATATTAATAAAATCAGATGCTCTGTACCAGAACAATGATCCCACACAAAAAAGAGTCAAGTCGAGCAGTGGGGCAAAATACAATAATTTAATCAAGCCCATATGGTCACAAATTAAGACAGGCAGTGGAATCAAACAATACAACACCCTGCCTAAAGAATTTGTCTGGGTTGATGATGTCAGGAAACTTGTAGATAGGTTATTGGTGATAGCTGGGGAGGAAAATGCTGGCAACCACAATTTTTACAATGAAAAGGTTGGAATTATGGACATGATAAGCACCAAATTGTCTAATTTTATAGTGAATGACCCTAAAGGGATTGGATATCTTATAAAAATTATTAATACTCTACCACCTAAATTTTGGAATGTTTCTGAGGGTCGGGGGCTGGTTAATGACATTATAAACAAGCTGCCATTTGAACTGCACATTCCAGGCTATCAGTATTGTGGTCCCGGCACAAAATTGGACCATAGATTAAACAGAGGGGATCCTGGTGTTAATCCTTTAGATGCTGCTTGTAGAGACCATGACATAGCATACAACACACATTCTGATCTTGACAAGAGACATGTTGCAGACAAGAAATTAGAAGAGGCTGCATTTGGTAGATTTGTAAGCAAAGATGCTTCTTTGAGTGAAAAAATAGCAGCATTGGGAACCACCATAGCTATGAGCACCAAACAAAAACTGGGGTGGGGGTTGTGAATATGTATATAATAAACTTACAATGAAGGCAAAGGGTGTTATGTATCAAATACCTTATGCAGGTCTCAAATCTCTTAAAACTATTGACAGTCTTTTAACCAAAAAGCAGCGGAAGAAAAAAAGCTCTTGTCTTGCAAAGTTGCATGGTATGAAATTGTTGCTTAGCACCCCCCAATTAAAAAAATTACAGCAATCAAGAAAAAAATTGCATACAGGGGGTTTCATATTTACTATCCCTGCCATCTTAGCTGCTCTCGGGGCTGTTGGGAGCTTGGCCGGGGGATCAGCTGCCATAGCAAAAACAGTAATAGATGCCAAGAAGAATAGGGCAGAATTAGATGAGCAGAGGCGCCATAACCTGGCCATGGAGAAAAAAGGCAAAGGTGTTAAGAGAGCCATGAATAAGTTTAAAAAAAACAAGAGCCGCTTACAAACCAAGATATTGAAGCTTTAATCAAGCCACTGGGCATCAAACATTTTAGAGGTGTGTACATGTCTGATTCTTTACCGGAACAACCACTCAACAAAGAGTGTGGCATTGTTAATTTGGATGAGTACAAAAATCAGGGCACTCACTGGATCTGTTATCTTAAATATTTAAACAATGAGGCATTTGTGTTTGATTCATTTGGAGGTGTTCCTCCTGAAAATTTAGTAAAATATCTAAAATCACCTAATCTTTATTACAATAATGCCCGTGTTCAAAACTTCAAAGATGTTAATTGCGGACATTTGTGCTTATCTGTTCTCAGATACATGTCTCAAATAAATAAACCATCAATTGAAAATTTTCAAAAGGCCTTGTGGTATCTGAAACATCATGGGGGTATTCCATCTCACCAGCCAAAATTCAATATTGAAACTCAAATTGCATGATGACATAGTGTATCCCAAAACAATAGCTCTCAGAGCATTTTACGGCATGTACCTGATCCCAAATATTACACACCACAACAATACAATTGCAGTTGGGGATCAAAAAATTGTCATCACTCCAGGGCAATATAATCTATCCACTCTAAATGCTCAATTACCCAGAGGTATAGTGTTAAGTCAAAATTCTGTCACTCACAGAGTAGAGATTGTATCTGCTACAGAAACAGTGGATCTGGGTACTATAGGAGAGCTGCTGGGATTTGAGAACAACACAAAACTTGAACCGGCCATCAAACACACTGCTATGAATATACCCAAATTCTTGGCCATAGAGACTCTGAATATTCACTGTAATGTGGCCGAGGGTATGATCACCAAATCAAATGGCATAGGCACTCACAAACAAACCGGCATCATTGCAACATTCAAACCTAATTCCGAATTCATGGAGCCCATCATCTACAATCCATCCCCAACATTATATTTTCCTGTGTGCCATAATAGAATAGATTACATTGAGTTGATGGTCACTAATGAAAAAGAAGAATTAGTTGATTTTGCTGGAGCCACAACAACTGCAATCATAGAAATTAACATTTAAATAAAAATACATACAATGGAAAATATTGAGAGTTATGAGCTACAATCATTCCCCCCAAACAGGAGGACATTTGCAAATTTAAATCAACCCAACACAGAAATAGAGGTTGATCTTGATGTAGGGGATGGCTTTATACACCCCCACAGAGCAGATCTATACATCAAATTTGATGTTGTAAAGCTGGATGGTACAGATTATCCTGCAAATTCAAATATAAGATTGGTGGACAATTTTGTGCCGCATCTGTTCTCTGAAATTGAGGTCAGAAAACATGGTGTTGTTATAAACAGAGTGGATTATCCCGGCATTACCTCCACGGCTTTGGCCACACTAAAATTATCCAAAACAGAGGCTTCATACTACAGAATCGGTGGATTTGAAGCTGGTGATAAAATATTATCTAAAAACCACACAGTGCTGTTCCCCATGCGCCTGTTGCCAGGATTCTTCTCGGATTACAAAGATATCATGTGGAAGGGTGGGTTAAGAATTACATTTAGAAGAGCTGCAAATGATAATAATGCTTTGATGAGGTACAGTGCAATAAACCCTACAGGAGAAGCTCTGCCCAATACCCTACCTGATGAGGGCAAATGCATTATTCAGACTATGGAGCTAAGAATCCCAGTTGTTGAATATGAGGCCAGCTATGCTCTTAAATACAAAGCAGATATAATAAAAAATCCACAGGTTCCTCTGCAATTTTATACATATCAATGCATACAGAAGCCCGCATCTGGCACATATTATGAGTTTGATGCTACAAATTCATTCTCCAGCATACAATACGACATGCCTGATTTTGTAGTGGTATTGTTTCAGACTGGAAGACACAATAATCAGGAAAAAAATTCAAGTAAATTTGATAACTGCAACATCAAAAACATATATCTTAAAAATGGCAGAAATGAGGTATTCCCTAGAGAAAATTACAATTTAGACATGTCCAAGAATGATTTCCTCAAATTATATGAGGCTTTTTCGGCTTTCAAACGTGTCACTACAGGCAATACTGACATGTATTACTCACCAGATGAATTCAAGACACAGAGACCCATGTTTGTAATCAACACTTCAAAAAGGAAACAAGTTGTAGTGAATGACAGGACAAACATTAAAATTATCTGTGAATTCCACGAGGCATTACCTGATGACACCATATGTAGTGTTATTCTCATAGGGGAAAAATCATATGTTTATGACGTAAGAAATGAGAGAGTCACGGGGCAATTCTAGAAGAATTACATTGTTTTAATATTAGATAAACAAATTGAAGCTGGTATCCAATTGAACTTAAACCAGAAATAAATATGTGTGTGTGTGTATGTGTATGTGTATGGCCTAGTTTTAAGTATGGCTACAAGAGGGGCATATTTTTAACAAAATTATGGACAACAATCTCTCAGAAGTGCCTTTTATAAGTGTAGCCTCATCAATCTCAGGGGGTCATACTTTCTCATGGAATCCATGAGGGCATTTTTACAAAAATCTTAGATTAAACAAGAGTTCCACACTTGAACAAAAAACTCATATGGCCATGTTGAGCAAGTTTTAAGTATAAGCAAAGCTGCTAGAGGAGAGTTCATACTTTCTCGGGTTTATAGTACAGTCAATACAACTACTCATACAAAACATAGGATTCGGAACATCAAGATTTTGGTCGAATTTTTTAAGAATTTTCAAATTTTCAGATAGGAGGTTCCATATAAGGTCAAAAACTACATACTCAGATCTTCACCAAACATTGCAGGAATACATTGGATGTCAAGACACGTGGAAAAAACGTACAAAACAAGAGATTGGATACATCAAAATTTTGGACGAATTTTTTAACAATTTTCAAATTTTCAGAAAGGATGTTCCAGATAAGGTCAAAAACGACATACTCAGATCTTCACCAAACTTTGCATGGATACATTGGATGTCAAGACACGTGGAAAAAACGTACAAAACAAGAGATTGGGGTCATCAAGATTTTGCACGGATTTTTTAGGAATTTTCAAATTTTCAGATGGGAGGTTCCAGATAAGGTCAAAAACTACATACTCAGATCTTCACCAAACTTTGCAGGGATACATTGGATGTCAAGACACGTGGAAAAAACGTACAAAACAAGAGATTGGAGACATCAAGATTTTGGACGAATTTTTTAAGAATTTTCAAATTTTCAGATAGGAGGTTCCATATAAGGTCAAAAACTACATACTCAGATCTTCACCAAACTTTGCATGGATACATTATGTGTCAAGACACGTGGAAAAAACGTACAAAACAAGAGATTGGGGTCATCAAGATTTTGGACGAATTTTTTAAGAATTTTCAAATTTTCAGATAGGAGGTTCCATATAAGGTCAAAAACTACATACTCAGATCTTCACCAAACTTTGCATGGATACATTATGTGTCAAGACACGTGGAAAAAACGTACAAAACAAGAGATTGGAGACATCAAGATTTTGGACGAATTTTTTAACAATTTTCAAATTTTCAGAAAGGATGTTCCAGATAAGGTCAAAAACGACATACTCAGATCTTCACCAAACTTTGCATGGATACATTGGATGTCAAGACACGTGGAAAAAACGTACAAAACAAGAGATTGGGGTCATCAAGATTTTGGACGGATTTTTTAGGAATTTTCAAATTTTCAGATGGGAGGTTCCAGATAAGGTCAAAAACTACATACTCAGATCTTCACCAAACATTGCAGGGATACATTGGATGTCAAGACACGTGGAAAAAACGTACAAAACAAGAGATTGGAGACATCAAAATTTTGGACGAATTTTTTAAGAATTTTCAAATTTTCAGATAGGAGGTTCCATATAAGGTCAAAAACTACATACTCAGATCTTCACCAAACTTTGCAGGGATACATTGGATATCAAGACACGTGGAAAAAACGTACAAAACAAGAGATTGGAGACATCAAGATTTTGGACGAATTTTTTAAGAATTTTCAAATTTTCAGATGGGAGGTTCAATATAAGGTCAAAAACTACATACTCAGATCTTCACCAAACTTTGCAGGGATACATTGGATGTCAAGACACGTGGAAAAAACGTACAAAACAAGAGATTGGAGACATCAAGATTTTGGACGAATTTTTTAAGAATTTTCAAATTTTCAGATAGGAGGTTCCATATAAGGTCAAAAACTACATACTCAGATCTTCACCAAACTTTGCAGGGATACATTGGATATCAAGACACGTGGAAAAAACGTACAAAACAAGAGATTGGAGACATCAAGATTTTGGACGAATTTTTTAAGAATTTTCAAATTTTCAGATAGGACGTTCCAGATAAGGTCAAAAACTACATACTCAGATCTTCACCAAACTTTGCAGGGATACATTGGATGTCAAGACACGTGGAAAAAACGTACAAAACAAGAGATTGGGGTCATCAAGATTTTGGACGGATTTTTTAGGAATTTTCAAATTTTCAGATGGGAGGTTCCAGATAAGGTCAAAAACTACATACTCAGATCTTCACCAAACATTGCAGGGATACATTGGATGTCAAGACACGTGGAAAAAACGTACAAAACAAGAGATTGGAGACATCAAAATTTTGGACGAATTTTTTAAGAATTTTCAAATTTTCAGATAGGAGGTTCCAGATGAGGTCAAAAACTACATACTCAGATCTTCACCAAACTTTGCAGGAATACTTTGCATGTCAAGACACGTGGAAAAAACGTACAAAACAAGAGATCGGAGACATCAAGATTTTCGACGAATTTTTTAAGAATTTTTCAAATTTTCAGATGGGAGGTTCCAGATAAGGTCAAAAACGACATACTCAGATCTTCACCAAACTTTGCATGGATACATTGGATGTCAAGACACGTGGAAAAAACATACAAAACATAGGATTGGTGACATCAAGATTTTGGACGAATTTTTTAAGAATTTTCAAATTTTCAGATAGGAGGTTCCATATAAGGTCAAAAACTACATACTCAGATCTTCACCAAACTTTGCAGGGATACATTGGAGGTCGAGACACGTGGAAAAAAAGTACAAAACAAGAGATTGGGGTCATCAAGATTTTGGACGGATTTTTTAGGAATTTTCAAATTTTCAGATGGGAGGTTCCAGATAAGGTCAAAAACTACATACTCAGATCTTCACCAAACATTGCAGGGATACATTGGATGTCAAGACACGTGGAAAAAACGTACAAAACAAGAGATTGGAGACATCAAGATTTTGGACGAATTTTTTAAGAATTTTCAAATTTTCAGATAGGAGGTTCCAGATGAGGTCAAAAACTACATACTCAGATCTTCACCAAACTTTGCAGGAATACTTTGCATGTCAAGACACGTGGAAAAAACGTACAAAACAAGAGATCGGAGACATCAAGATTTTCGACGAATTTTTTAAGAATTTTCAAATTTTCAGATGGGAGGTTCCAGATAAGGTCAAAAACGACATACTCAGATCTTCACCAAACTTTGCAGGGATCCATTGGAGGTCGAGACACGTGGAAAAAACGTACAAAACAAGAGATTGGAGACATCAAGATTTTGGACGAATTTTTTAAGAATTTTCAAATTTTCAGATAGGAGGTTCCATATAAGGTCAAAAACTACATACTCAGATCTTCACCAAACTTTGCTAGGATACATTGGATGTCAAGACACGTGGAAAAAACGTACAAAACAAGAGATTGGAGACATCAATATTTTCGACGAATTTTTGAAGAATTTTCAAATTTTCAGATAGGAGGTTCCAGATAAGGTCAAAAACGACATACTCAGATCTTCACCAAACTTTGCAGGGATCCATTGGAGGTCGAGACACGTGGAAAAAACGTACAAAACAAGAGATTGGAGACATCAAGATTTTCGACGAATTTTTGAAGAATTTTCAAATTTTCAGATGGGAGGTTCCAGATAAGGTCAAAAACTACATACTCAGATCTCCACCAAACATTGCAGGAATACATTGGATGTCAAGACACGTGGAAAAAACGTACAAAACAAGAGATTGGAGACATCAAGATTTTCGACGAATTTTTGAAGAATTTTCAAATTTTCAGATAGGAGGTTCCAGATAAGGTCAAAAACTACATACTCAGATCTTCACCAAACGTTGCAGGGATACTTTGCATGTCAAGACACGTGGAAAAAACGTACAAAACAAAAGATTGGAGACATCAAGATTTTCGACGAATTTTTTAAGAATTTTCAAATTTTCAGATGGGAGGTTCCAGATAAGGTCAAAAACGACATACTCAGATCTTCACCAAACTTTGCATGGATACATTGGATGTCAAGACACGTGGAAAAAACGTACAAAACAAGAGATTGGAGACATCAAGATTTTGGACGAATTTTTTAAGAATTTTCAAATTTTCAGATGGGAGGTTCAATATAAGGTCAAAAACTACATACTCAGATCTTCACCAAACTTTGCAGGGATACTTTGGATGTCAAGACACGTGGAAAAAACGTACAAAACAAGAGATTGGGGTCATCAAGATTTTGGACGAATTTTTTAAGAATTTTCAAATTTTCAGATGGGAGGTTCAATATAAGGTCAAAAACTACATACTCAGATCTTCACCAAACTTTGCATGGATACATTGGATGTCAAGACACGTGGAAAAAACATACAAAACATAGGATTCGGAACATCAAGATTTTGGTCGAATTTTTTAAGAATTTTCAAATTTTCAGATAGGAGGTTCCATATAAGGTCAAAAACTACATACTCAGATCTTCACCAAACATTGCAGGAATACATTGGATGTCAAGACACGTGGAAAAAACGTACAAAACAAGAGATTGGGGTCATCAAGATTTTGCACGGATTTTTTAGGAATTTTCAAATTTTCAGATGGGAGGTTCCAGATAAGGTCAAAAACTACATACTCAGATCTTCACCAAACTTTGCAGGGATACATTGGATGTCAAGACACGTGGAAAAAACGTACAAAACAAGAGATTGGAGACATCAAGATTTTGGACGAATTTTTTAAGAATTTTCAAATTTTCAGATAGGAGGTTCCATATAAGGTCAAAAACTACATACTCAGATCTTCACCAAACTTTGCATGGATACATTATGTGTCAAGACACGTGGAAAAAACGTACAAAACAAAAGATTGGAGACATCAAGATTTTGGTCGAATTTTTTAAGAATTTTCAAATTTTAAGATGGGAGGTTCCAGATAAGGTCAAAAACAACATACTCAGATCTTCACCAAACTTTGCAGGGATACATTGGATGTCAAGACACGTGGAAAAAACGTACAAAAAAGAGATTGGAGACATCAAGATTTTGGACGAATTTTTTAACAATTTTCAAATTTTCAGAAAGGATGTTCCAGATAAGGTCAAAAACTACATACTCAGATCTTCACCAAACTTTGCAGGGATACATTGGATGTCAAGACACGTGGAAAAAACGTACAAAACAAGAGATTGGAGACATCAAGATTTTGGACGAATTTTTTAAGAATTTTCAAATTTTCAGAAAGGAGGTTCCATATAAGGTCAAAAACTACATACTCAGATCTTCACCAAACTTTGCAGGGATACATTGGATGTCAAGACACGTGGAAAAAACGTACAAAACAAGAGATTGGAGACATCAAGATTTTCGACGAATTTTTTAAGAATTTTCAAATTTTCAGAAAGGATGTTCCAGATAAGGTCAAAAACGACATACTCAGATCTTCACCAAACTTTGCAGGGATACATTGGAGGTCGAGACACGTGGAAAAAACGTACAAAACAAGAGATTGGAGACATCAAGATTTTGGACGAATTTTTGAAGAATTTTCAAATTTTCTGATAGGAGGTCCCAGATAAGGTCAAAAACTACATACTCAGATCTCCACCAAACATTGCAGGGATACATTGGATGTCAAGACACGTGGAAAAAACGTACAAAACAAGAGATTGGAGACATCAATATTTTCGACGAATTTTTTAAGAATTTTCAAATTTTCAGATGGGAGGTTCCAGATAAGGTCAAAAACTACATACTCAGATCTTCACCAAACTTTGCAGGGATACATTGGATGTCAAGACACGTGGAAAAAACGTACAAAAAAGAGATTGGAGACATCAAGATTTTGGACGAATTTTTTAACAATTTTCAAATTTTCAGAAAGGATGTTCCAGATAAGGTCAAAAACGACATACTCAGATCTTCACCAAACTTTGCATGGATACATTGGATGTCAAGACACGTGGAAAAAACGTACAAAACAAGAGATTGGGGTCATCAAGATTTTGCACGGATTTTTTAGGAATTTTCAAATTTTCAGATGGGAGGTTCCAGATAAGGTCAAAAACTACATACTCAGATCTTCACCAAACTTTGCAGGGATACATTGGATGTCAAGACACGTGGAAAAAACGTACAAAACAAGAGATTGGAGACATCAAGATTTTGGACGAATTTTTTAAGAATTTTCAAATTTTCAGATAGGAGGTTCCATATAAGGTCAAAAACTACATACTCAGATCTTCACCAAACTTTGCAGGGATACATTGGATGTCAAGACACGTGGAAAAAACGTACAAAACAAAAGATTGGAGACATCAAGATATTGGTCGAATTTTTTAAGAATTTTCAAATTTTCAGATGGGAGTTTCCAGATAAGGTCAAAAACTACATACTCAGATCTTCACCAAACTTTGCAGGGATACATTGGATGTCAAGACACGTGGAAAAAACGTACAAAACAAGAGATAGGAGACATCAAGATTTTGGACGAATTTTTTAACAATTTTCAAATTTTCAGAAAGGATGTTCCAGATAAGGTCAAAAACAACATACTCAGATCTTCACCAAATTTTGCAGGGATACATTGGATGTCAAGACACGTGGAAAAAACGTACAAAACAAGAGATCGGAGACATCAAGATTTTCGACGAATTTTTTAAGAATTTTCAAATTTTCAGATGGGAGGTTCCATATAAGGTCAAAAACTACATACTCAGATCTTCACCAAACTTTGCAGGGATACATTGGATGTCAAGACACGTGGAAAAAACGTACAAAACAAGAGATTGGAGACATCAAAATTTTGGACGAATTTTTTAAGAATTTTCAAATTTTCAGATAGGAGGTTCCAGATGAGGTCAAAAAGTACATACTCAGATCTTCACCAAACTTTGCAGGAATACTTTGCATGTCAAGACACGTGGAAAAAACGTACAAAACAAGAGATCGGAGACATCAAGATTTTCGACGAATTTTTTAAGAATTTTCAAATTTTCAGATAGGAGGTTCCATATAAGGTCAAAAACTACATACTCAGATCTTCACCAAACTTTGCAGGGATACATTATGTGTCAAGACACGTGGAAAAAACGTACAAAACAAAAGATTGGAGACATCAAGATTTTGGTCGAATTTTTTAAGAATTTTCAAATTTTCAGATGGGAGGTTCCAGATAAGGTCAAAAACTACATACTCAGATCTTCACCAAACTTTGCAGGGATACATTGGATGTCAAGACACGTGGAAAAAACGTACAAAACAAGAGATTGGAGACATCAAGATTATGGACGAATTTTTTGAGAATTTTCAAATTTTCAGAAAGGAGGTTCCATATAAGGTCAAAAACTACATACTCAGATCTTCACCAAACTTTGCAGGGATACATTGGATGTCAAGACACGTGGAAAAAACGTACAAAACAAGAGATTGGAGACATCAAGATTTTCGACGAATTTTTTAAGAATTTTCAAATTTTCAGAAAGGATGTTCCAGATAAGGTCAAAAACGACATACTCAGATCTTCACCAAACTTTGCAGGGATACATTGGAGGTCGAGACACGTGGAAAAAACGTACAAAACAAGAGATTGGAGACATCAAGATTTTGGACGAATTTTTGAAGAATTTTCAAATTTTCTGATAGGAGGTCCCAGATAAGGTCAAAAACTACATACTCAGATCTCCACCAAACATTGCAGGGATACATTGGATGTCAAGACACGTGGAAAAAACGTACAAAACAAGAGATTGGAGACATCAAGATTTTCGACGAATTTTTGAAGAATTTTCAAATTTTCAGATAGGAGGTTCCAGATAAGGTCAAAAACTACATACTCAGATCTTCACCAAACGTTGCAGGGATACTTTGCATGTCAAGACACGTGGAAAAAACGTACAAAACAAGAGATTGGAGACATCAAGATTTTCGACGAATTTTTTAAGAATTTTCAAATTTTCAGATGGGAGGTTCCAGATAAGGTCAAAAACGACATACTCAGATCTTCACCAAACTTTGCATGGATACATTGGATGTCAAGACACGTGGAAAAAACGTACAAAACAAGAGATTGGGGTCATCAAGATTTTGCACGGATTTTTTAGGAATTTTCAAATTTTCAGATGGGAGGTTCCAGATAAGGTCAAAAACTACATACTCAGATCTTCACCAAACTTTGCAGGGATACATTGGATGTCAAGACACGTGGAAAAAACGTACAAAACAAGAGATTGGAGACATCAAGATTTTGGACGAATTTTTTAAGAATTTTCAAATTTTCAGATAGGAGGTTCCATATAAGGTCAAAAACTACATACTCAGATCTTCACCAAACTTTGCAGGAATACTTTGCATGTCAAGACACGTGGAAAAAACGTACAAAACAAGAGATCGGAGACATCAAGATTTTCGACGAATTTTTTAAGAATTTTCAAATTTTCAGATGGGAGGTTCCAGATAAGGTCAAAAACGACATACTCAGATCTTCACCAAACTTTGCATGGATACATTGGATGTCAAGACACGTTAAAAAAACATACAAAACATAGGATTGGTGACATCAAGATTTTGGACGAATTTTTTAAGAATTTTCAAATTTTCAGATAGGAGGTTCCATATAAGGTCAAAAACTACATACTCAGATCTTCACCAAACTTTGCAGGGATACATTGGATGTCAAGACACGTGGAAAAAACGTACAAAACAAGAGATTGGAGACATCAAGATTATGGACGAATTTTTTGAGAATTTTCAAATTTTCAGAAAGGAGGTTCCATATAAGGTCAAAAACTACATACTCAGATCTTCACCAAACTTTGCAGGGATACATTGGATGTCAAGACACGTGGAAAAAACGTACAAAACAAGAGATTGGAGACATCAAGATTTTCGACGAATTTTTTAAGAATTTTCAAATTTTCAGAAATGCGGTTCCAGATAAGGTCAAAAACTACATACTCAGATCTTCACCAAACTTTGCAGGGATACATTGGAGGTCGAGACACGTGGAAAAAACGTACAAAACAAGAGATTGGAGACATCAAGATTTTCGACGAATTTTTGAAGAATTTTCAAATTTTCTGATAGGAGGTCCCAGATAAGGTCAAAAACTACATACTCAGATCTCCACCAAACATTGCAGGGATACATTGGATGTCAAGACACGTGGAAAAAACGTACAAAACAAGAGATTGGAGACATCAAGATTTTCGACGAATTTTTGAAGAATTTTCAAATTTTCAGATAGGAGGTTCCAGATAAGGTCAAAAACTACATACTCAGATCTTCACCAAACGTTGCAGGGATACTTTGCATGTCAAGACACGTGGAAAAAACGTACAAAACAAGAGATTGGAGACATCAAGATTTTCGACGAATTTTTTAAGAATTTTCAAATTTTCAGATGGGAGGTTCCAGATAAGGTCAAAAACGACATACTCAGATCTTCACCAAACTTTGCATGGATACATTGGATGTCAAGACACGTGGAAAAAACGTACAAAACAGGAGATTGGGGTCATCAAGATTTTGCACGGATTTTTTAGGAATTTTCAAATTTTCAGATGGGAGGTTCCAGATAAGGTCAAAAACTACATACTCAGATCTTCACCAAACTTTGCAGGGATACATTGGATGTCAAGACACGTGGAAAAAACGTACAAAACAAGAGATTGGAGACATCAAGATTTTGGACGAATTTTTTAAGAATTTTCAAATTTTCAGATAGGAGGTTCCATATAAGGTCAAAAACTACATACTCAGATCTTCACCAAACATTGCAGGAATACATTGGATGTCAAGACACGTGGAAAAAACGTACAAAACAAGAGATTGGGGTCATCAAGATTTTGCACGGATTTTTTAGGAATTTTCAAATTTTCAGATGGGAGGTTCCAGATAAGGTCAAAAACTACATACTCAGATCTTCACCAAACTTTGCAGGGATACATTGGATGTCAAGACACGTGGAAAAAACGTACAAAACAAGAGATTGGAGACATCAAGATTTTGGACGAATTTTTTAAGAATTTTCAAATTTTCAGATAGGAGGTTCCATATAAGGTCAAAAACTACATACTCAGATCTTCACCAAACTTTGCAGGAATACTTTGCATGTCAAGACACGTGGAAAAAACGTACAAAACAAGAGATCGGAGACATCAAGATTTTCGACGAATTTTTTAAGAATTTTCAAATTTTCAGATAGGAGGTTCCATATAAGGTCAAAAACTACATACTCAGATCTTCACCAAACTTTGCAGGAATACTTTGCATGTCAAGACACGTGGAAAAAACGTACAAAACAAGAGATCGGAGACATCAAGATTTTCGACGAATTTTTTAAGAATTTTCAAATTTTCAGATGGGAGGTTCCAGATAAGGTCAAAAACGACATACTCAGATCTTCACCAAACTTTGCATGGATACATTGGATGTCAAGACACGTGGAAAAAACATACAAAACATAGGATTGGTGACATCAAGATTTTGGACGAATTTTTTAAGAATTTTCAAATTTTCAGATAGGAGGTTCCATATAAGGTCAAAAACTACATACTCAGATCTTCACCAAACTTTGCAGGGATACATTGGAGGTCGAGACACGTGGAAAAAAAGTACAAAACAAGAGATTGGGGTCATCAAGATTTTGGACGGATTTTTTGAGAATTTTCAAATTTTCAGATAGGAGGTTCCAGATAAGGTCAAAAACTACATACTCAGATCTTCACCAAACTTTGCAGGGATACATTGGATGTCAAGACACGTGGAAAAAACGTACAAAACAAGAGATTGGAGACATCAAGATTATGGACGAATTTTTTGAGAATTTTCAAATTTTCAGAAAGGAGGTTCCATATAAGGTCAAAAACTACATACTCAGATCTTCACCAAACTTTGCAGGGATACATTGGATGTCAAGACACGTGGAAAAAACGTACAAAACAAGAGATTGGAGACATCAAGATTTTCGACGAATTTTTTAAGAATTTTCAAATTTTCAGAAAGGATGTTCCAGATAAGGTCAAAAACGACATACTCAGATCTTCACCAAACTTTGCAGGGATACATTGGAGGTCGAGACACGTGGAAAAAACGTACAAAACAAGAGATTGGAGACATCAAGATTTTGGACGAATTTTTGAAGAATTTTCAAATTTTCTGATAGGAGGTCCCAGATAAGGTCAAAAACTACATACTCAGATCTCCACCAAACATTGCAGGGATACATTGGATGTCAAGACACGTGGAAAAAACGTACAAAACAAGAGATTGGAGACATCAAGATTTTCGACGAATTTTTGAAGAATTTTCAAATTTTCAGATAGGAGGTTCCAGATAAGGTCAAAAACTACATACTCAGATCTTCACCAAACGTTGCAGGGATACTTTGCATGTCAAGACACGTGGAAAAAACGTACAAAACAAGAGATTGGAGACATCAAGATTTTCGACGAATTTTTTAAGAATTTTCAAATTTTCAGATGGGAGGTTCCAGATAAGGTCAAAAACGACATACTCAGATCTTCACCAAACTTTGCATGGATACATTGGATGTCAAGACACGTTAAAAAAACATACAAAACATAGGATTGGTGACATCAAGATTTTGGACGAATTTTTTAAGAATTTTCAAATTTTCAGATAGGAGGTTCCATATAAGGTCAAAAACTACATACTCAGATCTTCACCAAACTTTGCAGGGATACATTGGATGTCAAGACACGTGGAAAAAACGTACAAAACAAGAGATTGGAGACATCAAGATTATGGACGAATTTTTTGAGAATTTTCAAATTTTCAGAAAGGAGGTTCCATATAAGGTCAAAAACTACATACTCAGATCTTCACCAAACTTTGCAGGGATACATTGGATGTCAAGACACGTGGAAAAAACGTACAAAACAAGAGATTGGAGACATCAAGATTTTCGACGAATTTTTTAAGAATTTTCAAATTTTCAGAAATGCGGTTCCAGATAAGGTCAAAAACTACATACTCAGATCTTCACCAAACTTTGCAGGGATACATTGGAGGTCGAGACACGTGGAAAAAACGTACAAAACAAGAGATTGGAGACATCAAGATTTTCGACGAATTTTTGAAGAATTTTCAAATTTTCTGATAGGAGGTCCCAGATAAGGTCAAAAACTACATACTCAGATCTCCACCAAACATTGCAGGGATACATTGGATGTCAAGACACGTGGAAAAAACGTACAAAACAAGAGATTGGAGACATCAAGATTTTCGACGAATTTTTGAAGAATTTTCAAATTTTCAGATAGGAGGTTCCAGATAAGGTCAAAAACTACATACTCAGATCTTCACCAAACGTTGCAGGGATACTTTGCATGTCAAGACACGTGGAAAAAACGTACAAAACAAGAGATTGGAGACATCAAGATTTTCGACGAATTTTTTAAGAATTTTCAAATTTTCAGATGGGAGGTTCCAGATAAGGTCAAAAACGACATACTCAGATCTTCACCAAACTTTGCATGGATACATTGGATGTCAAGACACGTGGAAAAAACGTACAAAACAGGAGATTGGGGTCATCAAGATTTTGCACGGATTTTTTAGGAATTTTCAAATTTTCAGATGGGAGGTTCCAGATAAGGTCAAAAACTACATACTCAGATCTTCACCAAACTTTGCAGGGATACATTGGATGTCAAGACACGTGGAAAAAACGTACAAAACAAGAGATTGGAGACATCAAGATTTTGGACGAATTTTTTAAGAATTTTCAAATTTTCAGATAGGAGGTTCCATATAAGGTCAAAAACTACATACTCAGATCTTCACCAAACATTGCAGGAATACATTGGATGTCAAGACACGTGGAAAAAACGTACAAAACAAGAGATTGGGGTCATCAAGATTTTGCACGGATTTTTTAGGAATTTTCAAATTTTCAGATGGGAGGTTCCAGATAAGGTCAAAAACTACATACTCAGATCTTCACCAAACTTTGCAGGGATACATTGGATGTCAAGACACGTGGAAAAAACGTACAAAACAAGAGATTGGAGACATCAAGATTTTGGACGAATTTTTTAAGAATTTTCAAATTTTCAGATAGGAGGTTCCATATAAGGTCAAAAACTACATACTCAGATCTTCACCAAACTTTGCAGGAATACTTTGCATGTCAAGACACGTGGAAAAAACGTACAAAACAAGAGATCGGAGACATCAAGATTTTCGACGAATTTTTTAAGAATTTTCAAATTTTCAGATAGGAGGTTCCATATAAGGTCAAAAACTACATACTCAGATCTTCACCAAACTTTGCAGGAATACTTTGCATGTCAAGACACGTGGAAAAAACGTACAAAACAAGAGATCGGAGACATCAAGATTTTCGACGAATTTTTTAAGAATTTTCAAATTTTCAGATGGGAGGTTCCAGATAAGGTCAAAAACGACATACTCAGATCTTCACCAAACTTTGCATGGATACATTGGATGTCAAGACACGTGGAAAAAACATACAAAACATAGGATTGGTGACATCAAGATTTTGGACGAATTTTTTAAGAATTTTCAAATTTTCAGATAGGAGGTTCCATATAAGGTCAAAAACTACATACTCAGATCTTCACCAAACTTTGCAGGGATACATTGGAGGTCGAGACACGTGGAAAAAAAGTACAAAACAAGAGATTGGGGTCATCAAGATTTTGGACGGATTTTTTGAGAATTTTCAAATTTTCAGAAAGGAGGTTCCATATAAGGTCAAAAACTACATACTCAGATCTTCACCAAACTTTGCATGGATACATTACGTGTCAAGACACGTGGAAAAAACGTACAAAACAAAAGATTGGAGACATCAAGATTTTGGTCGAATTTTTTAAGAATTTTCAAATTTTCAGATGGGAGGTTCCAGATAAGGTCAAAAACTACATACTCAGATCTTCACCAAACTTTGCAGGGATACATTGGATGTCAAGACACGTGGAAAAAACGTACAAAAAAGAGATTGGAGACATCAAGATTTTGGACGAATTTTTTAACAATTTTCAAATTTTCAGAAAGGATGTTCCAGATAAGGTCAAAAACGACATACTCAGATCTTCACCAAACTTTGCAGGGATACATTGGATATCAAGACACGTGGAAAAAACGTACAAAACAAGAGATTGGAGACATCAAGATTTTGGACGAATTTTTTAAGAATTTTCAAATTTTCAGATAGGAGGTTCCAGATAAGGTCAAAAACTACATACTCAGATCTTCACCAAACTTTGCAGGGATACATTGGATGTCAAGACACGTGGAAAAAACGTACAAAACAAGAGATTGGAGACATCAAGATTTTGGACGAATTTTTTAAGAATTTTCAAATTTTCAGATAGGAGGTTCCATATAAGGTCAAAAACTACATACTCAAATCTTCACCAAACATTGCAGGGATACATTGGATATCAAGACACGTGGAAAAAACGTACAAAACAAGAGATTGGAGACATCAAGATTTTGGACGAATTTTTTAAGAATTTTCAAATTTTCAGATAGGAGGTTCCAGATAAGGTCAAAAACTACATACTCAGATCTTCACCAAACTTTGCAGGGATACATTGGATGTCAAGACACGTGGAAAAATCGTACAAAACAAGAGATTGGGGTCATCAAGATTTTGGACGGATTTTTTAGGAATTTTCAAATTTTCAGATGGGAGGTTCCAGATAAGGTCAAAAACTACATACTCAGATCTTCACCAAACATTGCAGGGATACATTGGATGTCAAGACACGTGGAAAAAACGTACAAAACAAGAGATTGGAGACATCAAAATTTTGGACGAATTTTTTAAGAATTTTCAAATTTTCAGATAGGAGGTTCCAGATGAGGTCAAAAACTACATACTCAGATCTTCACCAAACTTTGCAGGAATACTTTGCATGTCAAGACACGTGGAAAAAACGTACAAAACAAGAGATCGGAGACATCAAGATTTTCGACGAATTTTTTAAGAATTTTCAAATTTTCAGATGGGAGGTTCCAGATAAGGTCAAAAACGACATACTCAGATCTTCACCAAACTTTGCATGGATACATTGGATGTCAAGACACGTGGAAAAAACATACAAAACATAGGATTGGTGACATCAAGATTTTGGACGAATTTTTTAAGAATTTTCAAATTTTCAGATAGGAGGTTCCATATAAGGTCAAAAACTACATACTCAGATCTTCACCAAACTTTGCAGGGATACATTGGAGGTCGAGACACGTGGAAAAAAAGTACAAAACAAGAGATTGGGGTCATCAAGATTTTGGACGGATTTTTTAGGAATTTTCAAATTTTCAGATGGGAGGTTCCAGATAAGGTCAAAAACTACATACTCAGATCTTCACCAAACATTGCAGGGATACATTGGATGTCAAGACACGTGGAAAAAACGTACAAAACAAGAGATTGGAGACATCAAGATTTTGGACGAATTTTTTAAGAATTTTCAAATTTTCAGATAGGAGGTTCCAGATGAGGTCAAAAACTACATACTCAGATCTTCACCAAACTTTGCAGGAATACTTTGCATGTCAAGACACGTGGAAAAAACGTACAAAACAAGAGATCGGAGACATCAAGATTTTCGACGAATTTTTTAAGAATTCTCAAATTTTCAGAAAGGAGGTTCCATATAAGGTCAAAAACTACATACTCAGATCTTCACCAAACTTTGCAGGAATACTTTGCATGTCAAGACACGTGGAAAAAACGTACAAAACAAGAGATCGGAGACATCAAGATTTTCGACGAATTTTTTAAGAATTTTCAAATTTTCAGATGGGAGGTTCCAGATAAGGTCAAAAACGACATACTCAGATCTTCACCAAACTTTGCATGGATACATTGGATGTCAAGACACGTGGAAAAAACATACAAAACATAGGATTGGGGTCATCAAGATTTTGGTCGAATTTTTTAAGAATTTTCAAATTTTCAGATAGGAGGTTCCATATAAGGTCAAAAACTACATACTCAGATCTTCACCAAACATTGCAGGAATACATTGGATGTCAAGACACGTGGAAAAAACGTACAAAACAAGAGATTGGGGTCATCAAGATTTTGCACGGATTTTTTAGGAATTTTCAAATTTTCAGATGGGAGGTTCCAGATAAGGTCAAAAACTACATACTCAGATCTTCACCAAACTTTGCAGGGATACATTGGATGTCAAGACACGTGGAAAAAACGTACAAAACAAGAGATTGGAGACATCAAGATTTTGGACGAATTTTTTAAGAATTTTCAAATTTTCAGATAGGAGGTTCCATATAAGGTCAAAAACTACATACTCAGATCTTCACCAAACTTTGCATGGATACATTATGTGTCAAGACACGTGGAAAAAACGTACAAAACAAAAGATTGGAGACATCAAGATTTTGGTCGAATTTTTTAAGAATTTTCAAATTTTCAGATGGGAGGTTCCAGATAAGGTCAAAAACTACATACTCAGATCTTCACCAAACTTTGCAGGGATACATTGGATGTCAAGACACGTGGAAGAAACGTACAAAAAAGAGATTGGAGACATCAAGATTTTGGACGAATTTTTTAACAATTTTCAAATTTTCAGAAAGGATGTTCCAGATAAGGTCAAAAACGACATACTCAGATCTTCACCAAACTTTGCAGGGATACATTGGATATCAAGACACGTGGAAAAAACGTACAAAACAAGAGATTGGAGACATCAAGATTTTGGACGAATTTTTTAAGAATTTTCAAATTTTCAGATAGGAGGTTCCAGATAAGGTCAAAAACTACATACTCAGATCTTCACCAAACTTTGCAGGGATACATTGGATGTCAAGACACGTGGAAAAAACGTACAAAACAAGAGATTGGAGACATCAAGATTTTGGACGAATTTTTTAAGAATTTTCAAATTTTCAGATAGGAGGTTCCATATAAGGTCAAAAACTACATACTCAGATCTTCACCAAACATTGCAGGGATACATTGGATATCAAGACACGTGGAAAAAACGTACAAAACAAGAGATTGGAGACATCAAGATTTTGGACGAATTTTTTAAGAATTTTCAAATTTTCAGATAGGAGGTTCCATTTAAGGTCAAAAACTACATACTCAGATCTTCACCAAACTTTGCAGGGATACATTGGATGTCAAGACACGTGGAAAAAACGTACAAAACAAGAGATTGGAGACATCAAGATTTTGGACGAATTTTTTAAGAATTTTCAAATTTTCAGATAGGAGGTTCCATATAAAGTCAAAAACTACATACTCAGATCTTCACCAAACTTTGCATGGATACATTATGTGTCAAGACACGTGGAAAAAACGTACAAAACAAAAGATTGGAGACATCAAGATTTTGGTCGAATTTTTTAAGAATTTTCAAATTTTCAGATGGGAGGTTCCAGATAAGGTCAAAAACTACATACTCAGATCTTCACCAAACTTTGCAGGGATACATTGGATGTCAAGACACGTGGAAAAAACGTACAAAAAAGAGATTGGAGACATCAAGATTTTGGACGAATTTTTTAACAATTTTCAAATTTTCAGAAAGGATGTTCCAGATAAGGTCAAAAACGACATACTCAGATCTTCACCAAACTTTGCAGGGATACATTGGATATCAAGACACGTGGAAAAAACGTACAAAACAAGAGATTGGAGACATCAAGATTTTGGACGAATTTTTTAAGAATTTTCAAATTTTCAGATGGGAGGTTCAATATAAGGTCAAAAACTACATACTCAGATCTTCACCAAACTTTGCAGGGATACATTGGATGTCAAGACACGTGGAAAAAACGTACAAAACAAGAGATTGGAGACATCAAGATTTTGGACGAATTTTTTAAGAATTTTCAAATTTTCAGATAGGAGGTTCCAGATAAGGTCAAAAACTACATACTCAGATCTTCACCAAACTTTGCAGGGATACATTGGATGTCAAGACACGTGGAAAAAACGTACAAAACAAGAGATTGGGGTCATCAAGATTTTGGACGGATTTTTTAGGAATTTTCAAATTTTCAGATGGGAGGTTCCAGATAAGGTCAAAAACTACATACTCAGATCTTCACCAAACATTGCAGGGATACATTGGATGTCAAGACACGTGGAAAAAACGTACAAAACAAGAGATTGGAGACATCAAAATTTTGGACGAATTTTTTAAGAATTTTCAAATTTTCAGATAGGAGGTTCCAGATGAGGTCAAAAACTACATACTCAGATCTTCACCAAACTTTGCAGGAATACTTTGCATGTCAAGACACGTGGAAAAAACGTACAAAACAAGAGATCGGAGACATCAAGATTTTCGACGAATTTTTTAAGAATTTTCAAATTTTCAGATGGGAGGTTCCAGATAAGGTCAAAAACGACATACTCAGATCTTCACCAAACTTTGCATGGATACATTGGATGTCAAGACACGTGGAAAAAACATACAAAACATAGGATTGGTGACATCAAGATTTTGGACGAATTTTTTAAGAATTTTCAAATTTTCAGATAGGAGGTTCCATATAAGGTCAAAAACTACATACTCAGATCTTCACCAAACTTTGCAGGGATACATTGGAGGTCGAGACACGTGGAAAAAAAGTACAAAACAAGAGATTGGGGTCATCAAGATTTTGGACGGATTTTTTAGGAATTTTCAAATTTTCAGATGGGAGGTTCCAGATAAGGTCAAAAACTACATACTCAGATCTTCACCAAACATTGCAGGGATACATTGGATGTCAAGACACGTGGAAAAAACGTACAAAACAAGAGATTGGAGACATCAAGATTTTGGACGAATTTTTTAAGAATTTTCAAATTTTCAGATAGGAGGTTCCAGATGAGGTCAAAAACTACATACTCAGATCTTCACCAAACTTTGCAGGAATACTTTGCATGTCAAGACACGTGGAAAAAACGTACAAAACAAGAGATCGGAGACATCAAGATTTTCGACGAATTTTTTAAGAATTTTCAAATTTTCAGATGGGAGGTTCCAGATAAGGTCAAAAACGACATACTCAGATCTTCACCAAACTTTGCATGGATACATTGGATGTCAAGACACGTGGAAAAAACGTACAAAACAAGAGATTGGGGTCATCATGATTTTGCACGGATTTTTTAGGAATTTCCAAATTTTCAGATGGGAGGTTCCAGATAAGGTCAAAAACTACATACTCAGATCTTCACCAAACTTTGCAGGGATACATTGGATGTCAAGACACGTGGAAAAAACGTACAAAACAAGAGATTGGAGACATCAAGATTTTGGACGAATTTTTTAAGAATTTTCAAATTTTCAGATAGGAGGTTCCATATAAGGTCAAAAACTACATACTCAGATCTTCACCAAACATTGCAGGAATACATTGGATGTCAAGACACGTGGAAAAAACGTACAAAACAAGAGATTGGGGTCATCAAGATTTTGCACGGATTTTTTAGGAATTTTCAAATTTTCAGATGGGAGGTTCCAGATAAAGTCAAAAACTACATACTCAGATCTTCACCAAACTTTGCAGGGATACATTGGATGTCAAGACACGTGGAAAAAACGTACAAAACAAGAGATTGGAGACATCAAGATTTTGGACGAATTTTTTAAGAATTTTCAAATTTTCTGATAGGAGGTTCCATATAAAGTCAAAAACTACATACTCAGATCTTCACCAAACTTTGCAGGAATACTTTGCATGTCAAGACACGTGGAAAAAACGTACAAAACAAGAGAACGGAGACATCAAGATTTTCGACGAATTTTTTAAGAATTTTCAAATTTTCAGATAGGAGGTTACATATCAGGTCAAAAACTACATACTCAGATCTTCACCAAATTTTGCAGGAATACTTTGCATGTCAAGACACGTGGAAAAGACGTACAAAACAAGAGATCGGAGACATCAAGATTTTCGACGATTTTTTTAAGAATTTTCAAATTTTCAGATGGGAGGTTCCAGATAAGGTCAAAAACGACATACTCAGATCTTCACCAAACTTTGCATGGATACATTGGATGTCAAGACACGTGGAAAAAACATACAAAACATAGGATTGGTGACATCAAGATTTTGGACGAATTTTTTAAGAATTTTCAAATTTTCAGATAGGAGGTTCCATATAAGGTCAAAAACTACATACTCAGATCTTCACCAAACTTTGCAGGGATACATTGGATGTCAAGACACGTGGAAAAAACGTACAAAACAAGAGATTGGAGACATCAAGATTTTGGACGAATTTTTTAAGAATTTTCAAATTTTCAGATAGGAGGTTCCATATAAGGTCAAAAACTACATACTCAGATCTTCACCAAACTTTGCATGGATACATTATGTGTCAAGACACGTGGAAAAAACGTACAAAACAAAAGATTGGAGACATCAAGATTTTGGTCGAATTTTTTAAGAATTTTCAAATTTTCAGATGGGAGGTTCCAGATAAGGTCAAAAACTACATACTCAGATCTTCACCAAACTTTGCAGGGATACATTGGATGTCAAGACACGTGGAAAAAACGTACAAAAAAGAGATTGGAGACATCAAGATTTTGGACGAATTTTTTAACAATTTTCAAATTTTCAGAAAGGATGTTCCAGATAAGGTCAAAAACGACATACTCAGATCTTCACCAAACTTTGCAGGGATACATTGGATATCAAGACACGTGGAAAAAACGTACAAAACAAGAGATTGGAGACATCAAGATTTTGGACGAATTTTTTAAGAATTTTCAAATTTTCAGATAGGAGGTTCCAGATAAGGTCAAAAACTACATACTCAGATCTTCACCAAACTTTGCAGGGATACATTGGATGTCAAGACACGTGGAAAAAACGTACAAAACAAGAGATTGGAGACATCAAGATTTTGGACGAATTTTTTAAGAATTTTCAAATTTTCAGATAGGAGGTTTCATATAAGGTCAAAAACTACATACTCAGATCTTCACCAAACATTGCAGGGATACATTATATATCAAGACACGTGGAAAAAACGTACAAAACAAGAGATTGGAGACATCAAGATTTTGGACGAATTTTTTAAGAATTTTCAAATTTTCAGATAGGAGGTTCCAGATGAGGTCAAAAACTACATACTCAGATCTTCACCAAACTTTGCAGGAATACTTTGCATGTCAAGACACGTGGAAAAAACGTACAAAACAAGAGATCGGAGACATCAAGATTTTCGACGAATTTTTTAAGAATTTTCAAATTTTCAGATAGGAGGTTCCATATAAGGTCAAAAACTACATACTCAGATCTTCACCAAACTTTGCATGGATACATTATGTGTCAAGACACGTGGAAAAAACGTACAAAACAAAAGATTGGAGACATCAAGATTTTGGTCGAATTTTTTAAGAATTTTCAAATTTTCAGATGGGAGGTTCCAGATAAGGTCAAAAACTACATACTCAGATCTTCACCAAACTTTGCAGGGATACATTGGATGTCAAGACACGTGGAAAGAACGTACAAAAAAGAGATTGGAGACATCAAGATTTTGGACGAATTTTTTAACAATTTTCAAATTTTCAGAAAGGATGTTCCAGATAAGGTCAAAAACGACATACTCAGATCTTCACCAAACTTTGCAGGGATACATTGGATATCAAGACACGTGGAAAAAACGTACAAAACAAGAGATTGGAGACATCAAGATTTTGGACGAATTTTTTAAGAATTTTCAAATTTTCAGATGGGAGGTTCAATATAAGGTCAAAAACTACATACTCAGATCTTCACCAAACTTTGCAGGGATACATTGGATGTCAAGACACGTGGAAAAAACGTACAAAACAAGAGATTGGAGACATCAAGATTTTGGTCGAATTTTTTAAGAATTTTCAAATTTTCAGATAGGAGGTTCCATATAAGGTCAAAAACTACATACTCAGATCTTCACCAAACATTGCAGGAATACATTGGATGTCAAGACACGTGGAAAAAACGTACAAAACAAGAGATTGGAGACATCAAGATTTTGGACGAATTTTTTAAGAATTTTCAAATTTTCAGATAGGAGGTTCCAGATAAGGTCAAAAACTACATACTCAGATCTTCACCAAACTTTGCAGGGATACATTGGATGTCAAGACACGTGGAAAAAACGTACAAAACAAGAGATTGGGGTCTTCAAGATTTTGGACGGATTTTTTAGGAATTTTCAAATTTTCAGATGGGAGGTTCCAGATAAGGTCAAAAACTACATACTCAGATCTTCACCAAACATTGCAGGGATACATTGGATGTCAAGACACGTGGAAAAAACGTACAAAACAAGAGATTGGAGACATCAAAATTTTGGACGAATTTTTTAAGAATTTTCAAATTTTCAGATAAGAGGTTCCAGATGAGGTCAAAAACTACATACTCAGATCTTCACCAAACTTTGCAGGAATACTTTGCATGTCAAGACACGTGGAAAAAACGTACAAAACAAGAGATCGGAGACATCAAGATTTTCGACGAATTTTTTAAGAATTTTCAAATTTTCAGATAGGAGGTTCCATATAAGGTCAAAAACTACATACTCAGATCTTCACCAAACTTTGCAGGGATACATTGGAGGTCGAGACACGTGGAAAAAAAGTACAAAACAAGAGATTGGGGTCACCAAGATTTTGGACGGATTTTTTAGGAATTTTCAAATTTTCAGATGGGAGGTTCCAGATAAGGTCAAAAACTACATACTCAGATCTTCACCAAACATTGCAGGGATACATTGGATGTCAAGACACGTGGAAAAAACGTACAAAACAAGAGATTGGAGACATCAAGATTTTGGACGAATTTTTTAAGAATTTTCAAATTTTCAGATAGGAGGTTCCAGATGAGGTCAAAAACTACATACTCAGATCTTCACCAAACTTTGCAGGAATACTTTGCATGTCAAGACACGTGGAAAAAACGTACAAAACAAGAGATCGGAGACATCAAGATTTTCGACGAATTTTTTAAGAATTTTCAAATTTTCAGATGGGAGGTTCCAGATAAGGTCAAAAACTACATACTCAGATCTTCACCAAACTTTGCAGGGATACATTGGATGTCAAGACACGTGGAAAAAACGTACAAAAAAGAGATTGGAGACATCAAGATTTTGGACGAATTTTTTAACAATTTTCAAATTTTCAGAAAGGATGTTCCAGATAAGGTCAAAAACGACATACTCAGATCTTCACCAAACTTTGCAGGGATACATTGGATATCAAGACACGTGGAAAAAACGTACAAAACAAGAGATTGGAGACATCAAGATTTTGGACGAATTTTTTAAGAATTTTCAAATTTTCAGATAGGAGGTTCCATATAAGGTCAAAAACTACATACTCAGATCTTCACCAAACATTGCAGGAATACATTGGATGTCAAGACACGTGGAAAAAACGTACAAAACAAGAGATTGGAGACATCAAGATTTTGGACGAATTTTTTAAGAATTTTCAAATTTTCAGATAGGAGGTTCCAGATAAGGTCAAAAACTACATACTCTGATCTTCACCAAACTTTGCAGGGATACATTGGATGTCAAGACACGTGGAAAAAACGTACAAAACAAGAGATTGGGGTCATCAAGATTTTGGACGGATTTTTTAGGAATTTTCAAATTTTCAGATGGGAGGTTCCAGATAAGGTCAAAAACTACATACTCAGATCTTCACCAAACATTGCAGGGATACATTGGATGTCAAGACACGTGCAAAAAACGTACAAAACAAGAGATTGGAGACATCAAGATTTTGGACGAATTTTTTAAGAATTTTCAAATTTTCAGATAGGAGGTTCCATATAAGGTCAAAAACTACATACTCAGATCTTCACCAAACTTTGCAGGAATACTTTGCATGTCAAGACACGTGGAAAAAACATACAAAACATAGGATTGGTGACATCAAGATTTTGGACGCATTTTTTAAGAATTTTCAAATTTTCAGATAGGAGGTTCCATATAAGGTCAAAAACTACATACTCAGATCTTCACCAAACTTTGCAGGGATACATTGGAGGTCGAGACACGTGGAAAAAAAGTACAAAACAAGAGATTGGGGTCATCAAGATTTTGGACGGATTTTTTAGGAATTTTCAAATTTTCAGATGGGAGGTTCCAGATAAGGTCAAAAACTACATACTCAGATCTTCACCAAACATTGCAGGGATACATTGGATGTCAAGACACGTGGAAAAAACGTACAAAACAAGAGATTGGAGACATCAAGATTTTGGACGAATTTTTTAAGAATTTTCAAATTTTCAGATAGGAGGTTCCAGATGAGGTCAAAAACTACATACTCAGATCTTCACCAAACTTTGCAGGAATACTTTGGATGTCAAGACACGTGGAAAAAACGTACAAAACAAGAGATCGGAGACATCAAGATTTTCGACGAATTTTTTAAGAATTTTCAAATTTTCAGATGGGAGGTTCCAGATAAGGTCAAAAACGACATACTCAGATCTTCACCAAACTTTGCAGGGATCCATTGGAGGTCGAGACACGTGGAAAAAACGTACAAAACAAGAGATTGGAGACATCAAGATTTTGGACGAATTTTTTAAGAATTTTCAAATTTTCAGATAGGAGGTTCCATATAAGGTCAAAAACTACATACTCAGATCTTCACCAAACATTGCAGGAATACATTGGATGTCAAGACACGTGGAAAAAACGTACAAAACAAGAGATTGGGGTCATCAAGATTTTGCACGGATTTTTTAGGAATTTTCAAATTTTCAGATGGGAGGTTCCAGATAAAGTCAAAAACTACATACTCAGATCTTCACCAAACTTTGCAGGGATACATTGGATGTCAAGACACGTGGAAAAAACGTACAAAACAAGAGATTGGAGACATCAAGATTTTGGACGAATTTTTTAAGAATTTTCAAATTTTCAGATAGGAGGTTCCATATAAAGTCAAAAACTACATACTCAGATCTTCACCAAACTTTGCAGGAATACTTTGCATGTCAAGACACGTGGAAAAAACGTACAAAACAAGAGAACGGAGACATCAAGATTTTCGACGAATTTTTTAAGAATTTTCAAATTTTCAGATAGGAGGTTCCATATCAGGTCAAAAACTACATACTCAGATCTTCACCAAATTTTGCAGGAATACTTTGCATGTCAAGACACGTGGAAAAGACGTACAAAACAAGAGATCGGAGACATCAAGATTTTCGACGATTTTTTTAAGAATTTTCAAATTTTCAGATGGGAGGTTCCAGATAAGGTCAAAAACGACATACTCAGATCTTCACCAAACTTTGCATGGATACATTGGATGTCAAGACACGTGGAAAAAACATACAAAACATAGGATTGGTGACATCAAGATTTTGGACGAATTTTTTAAGAATTTTCAAATTTTCAGATAGGAGGTTCCATATAAGGTCAAAAACTACATACTCAGATCTTCACCAAACTTTGCAGGGATACATTGGATGTCAAGACACGTGGAAAAAACGTACAAAACAAGAGATTGGAGACATCAAGATTTTGGACGAATTTTTTAAGAATTTTCAAATTTTCAGATAGGAGGTTCCATATAAGGTCAAAAACTACATACTCAGATCTTCACCAAACTTTGCATGGATACATTATGTGTCAAGACACGTGGAAAAAACGTACAAAACAAAAGATTGGAGACATCAAGATTTTGGTCGAATTTTTTAAGAATTTTCAAATTTTCAGATGGGAGGTTCCAGATAAGGTCAAAAACTACATACTCAGATCTTCACCAAACTTTGCAGGGATACATTGGATGTCAAGACACGTGGAAAAAACGTACAAAAAAGAGATTGGAGACATCAAGATTTTGGACGAATTTTTTAACAATTTTCAAATTTTCAGAAAGGATGTTCCAGATAAGGTCAAAAACGACATACTCAGATCTTCACCAAACTTTGCAGGGATACATTGGATATCAAGACACGTGGAAAAAACGTACAAAACAAGAGATTGGAGACATCAAGATTTTGGACGAATTTTTTAAGAATTTTCAAATTTTCAGATAGGAGGTTCCAGATAAGGTCAAAAACTACATACTCAGATCTTCACCAAACTTTGCAGGGATACATTGGATGTCAAGACACGTGGAAAAAACGTACAAAACAAGAGATTGGAGACATCAAGATTTTGGACGAATTTTTTAAGAATTTTCAAATTTTCAGATAGGAGGTTTCATATAAGGTCAAAAACTACATACTCAGATCTTCACCAAACATTGCAGGGATACATTATATATCAAGACACGTGGAAAAAACGTACAAAACAAGAGATTGGAGACATCAAGATTTTGGACGAATTTTTTAAGAATTTTCAAATTTTCAGATAGGAGGTTCCAGATGAGGTCAAAAACTACATACTCAGATCTTCACCAAACTTTGCAGGGATACATTGGATGTCAAGACACGTGGAAAGAACGTACAAAAAAGAGATTGGAGACATCAAGATTTTGGACGAATTTTTTAACAATTTTCAAATTTTCAGAAAGGATGTTCCAGATAAGGTCAAAAACGACATACTCAGATCTTCACCAAACTTTGCAGGGATACATTGGATATCAAGACACGTGGAAAAAACGTACAAAACAAGAGATTGGAGACATCAAGATTTTGGACGAATTTTTTAAGAATTTTCAAATTTTCAGATGGGAGGTTCAATATAAGGTCAAAAACTACATACTCAGATCTTCACCAAACTTTGCAGGGATACATTGGATGTCAAGACACGTGGAAAAAACGTACAAAACAAGAGATTGGAGACATCAAGATTTTGGTCGAATTTTTTAAGAATTTTCAAATTTTCAGATAGGAGGTTCCATATAAGGTCAAAAACTACATACTCAGATCTTCACCAAACATTGCAGGAATACATTGGATGTCAAGACACGTGGAAAAAACGTACAAAACAAGAGATTGGAGACATCAAGATTTTGGACGAATTTTTTAAGAATTTTCAAATTTTCAGATAGGAGGTTCCAGATAAGGTCAAAAACTACATACTCAGATCTTCACCAAACTTTGCAGGGATACATTGGATGTCAAGACACGTGGAAAAAACGTACAAAACAAGAGATTGGGGTCTTCAAGATTTTGGACGGATTTTTTAGGAATTTTCAAATTTTCAGATGGGAGGTTCCAGATAAGGTCAAAAACTACATACTCAGATCTTCACCAAACATTGCAGGGATACATTGGATGTCAAGACACGTGGAAAAAACGTACAAAACAAGAGATTGGAGACATCAAAATTTTGGACGAATTTTTTAAGAATTTTCAAATTTTCAGATAAGAGGTTCCAGATGAGGTCAAAAACTACATACTCAGATCTTCACCAAACTTTGCAGGAATACTTTGCATGTCAAGACACGTGGAAAAAACGTACAAAACAAGAGATCGGAGACATCAAGATTTTCGACGAATTTTTTAAGAATTTTCAAATTTTCAGATAGGAGGTTCCATATAAGGTCAAAAACTACATACTCAGATCTTCACCAAACTTTGCAGGGATACATTGGAGGTCGAGACACGTGGAAAAAAAGTACAAAACAAGAGATTGGGGTCACCAAGATTTTGGACGGATTTTTTAGGAATTTTCAAATTTTCAGATGGGAGGTTCCAGATAAGGTCAAAAACTACATACTCAGATCTTCACCAAACATTGCAGGGATACATTGGATGTCAAGACACGTGGAAAAAACGTACAAAACAAGAGATTGGAGACATCAAGATCTTGGACGAATTTTTTAAGAATTTTCAAATTTTCAGATAGGAGGTTCCAGATGAGGTCAAAAACTACATACTCAGATCTTCACCAAACTTTGCAGGAATACTTTGCATGTCAAGACACGTGGAAAAAACGTACAAAACAAGAGATCGGAGACATCAAGATTTTCGACGAATTTTTTAAGAATTTTCAAATTTTCAGATGGGAGGTTCCAGATAAGGTCAAAAACTACATACTCAGATCTTCACCAAACTTTGCAGGGATACATTGGATGTCAAGACACGTGGAAAAAACGTACAAAACAAGAGATTGGAGACATCAAGATTTTGGACGAATTTTTTAAGAATTTTCAAATTTTCAGATAGGAGGTTCCAGATAAGGTCAAAAACTACATACTCAGATCTTCACCAAACTTTGCAGGGATACATTGGATGTCAAGACACGTGGAAAAAACGTACAAAACAAGAGATTGGGGTCATCAAGATTTTGGACGGATTTTTTAGGAATTTTCAAATTTTCAGATGGGAGGTTCCAGATAAGGTCAAAAACTACATACTCAGATCTTCACCAAACATTGCAGGGATACATTGGATGTCAAGACACGTGGAAAAAACGTACAAAACAAGAGATTGGAGACATCAAAATTTTGGACGAATTTTTTAAGAATTTTCAAATTTTCAGATAGGAGGTTCCAGATGAGGTCAAAAACTACATACTCAGATCTTCACCAAACTTTGCAGGAATACTTTGCATGTCAAGACACGTGGAAAAAACGTACAAAACAAGAGATCGGAGACATCAAGATTTTCGACGAATTTTTTAAGAATTTTCAAATTTTCAGATGGGAGGTTCCAGATAAGGTCAAAAACGACATACTCAGATCTTCACCAAACTTTGCATGGATACATTGGATGTCAAGACACGTGGAAAAAACATACAAAACATAGGATTGGTGACATCAAGATTTTGGACGAATTTTTTAAGAATTTTCAAATTTTCAGATAGGAGGTTCCATATAAGGTCAAAAACTACATACTCAGATCTTCACCAAACTTTGCAGGGATACATTGGAGGTCGAGACACGTGGAAAAAAAGTACAAAACAAGAGATTGGGGTCATCAAGATTTTGGACGGATTTTTTAGGAATTTTCAAATTTTCAGATGGGAGGTTCCAGATAAGGTCAAAAACTACATACTCAGATCTTCACCAAACATTGCAGGGATACATTGGATGTCAAGACACGTGGAAAAAACGTACAAAACAAGAGATTGGAGACATCAAGATTTTGGACGAATTTTTTAAGAATTTTCAAATTTTCAGATAGGAGGTTCCAGATGAGGTCAAAAACTACATACTCAGATCTTCACCAAACTTTGCAGGAATACTTTGCATGTCAAGACACGTGGAAAAAACGTACAAAACAAGAGATCGGAGACATCAAGATTTTCGACGAATTTTTTAAGAATTTTCAAATTTTCAGATGGGAGGTTCCAGATAAGGTCAAAAACGACATACTCAGATCTTCACCAAACTTTGCATGGATACATTGGATGTCAAGACACGTGGAAAAAACGTACAAAACAAGAGATTGGGGTCATCATGATTTTGCACGGATTTTTTAGGAATTTCCAAATTTTCAGATGGGAGGTTCCAGATAAGGTCAAAAACTACATACTCAGATCTTCACCAAACTTTGCAGGGATACATTGGATGTCAAGACACGTGGAAAAAACGTACAAAACAAGAGATTGGAGACATCAAGATTTTGGACGAATTTTTTAAGAATTTTCAAATTTTCAGATAGGAGGTTCCATATAAGGTCAAAAACTACATACTCAGATCTTCACCAAACATTGCAGGAATACATTGGATGTCAAGACACGTGGAAAAAACGTACAAAACAAGAGATTGGGGTCATCAAGATTTTGCACGGATTTTTTAGGAATTTTCAAATTTTCAGATGGGAGGTTCCAGATAAAGTCAAAAACTACATACTCAGATCTTCACCAAACTTTGCAGGGATACATTGGATGTCAAGACACGTGGAAAAAACGTACAAAACAAGAGATTGGAGACATCAAGATTTTGGACGAATTTTTTAAGAATTTTCAAATTTTCAGATAGGAGGTTCCATATAAAGTCAAAAACTACATACTCAGATCTTCACCAAACTTTGCAGGAATACTTTGCATGTCAAGACACGTGGAAAAAACGTACAAAACAAGAGAACGGAGACATCAAGATTTTCGACGAATTTTTTAAGAATTTTCAAATTTTCAGATAGGAGGTTACATATCAGGTCAAAAACTACATACTCAGATCTTCACCAAATTTTGCAGGAATACTTTGCATGTCAAGACACGTGGAAAAGACGTACAAAACAAGAGATCGGAGACATCAAGATTTTCGACGATTTTTTTAAGAATTTTCAAATTTTCAGATGGGAGGTTCCAGATAAGGTCAAAAACGACATACTCAGATCTTCACCAAACTTTGCATGGATACATTGGATGTCAAGACACGTGGAAAAAACATACAAAACATAGGATTGGTGACATCAAGATTTTGGACGAATTTTTTAAGAATTTTCAAATTTTCAGATAGGAGGTTCCATATAAGGTCAAAAACTACATACTCAGATTTTCACCAAACTTTGCAGGGATACATTGGATGTCAAGACACGTGGAAAAAACGTACAAAACAAGAGATTGGAGACATCAAGATTTTGGACGAATTTTTTAAGAATTTTCAAATTTTCAGATAGGAGGTTCCATATAAGGTCAAAAACTACATACTCAGATCTTCACCAAACTTTGCATGGATACATTATGTGTCAAGACACGTGGAAAAAACGTACAAAACAAAAGATTGGAGACATCAAGATTTTGGTCGAATTTTTTAAGAATTTTCAAATTTTCAGATGGGAGGTTCCAGATAAGGTCAAAAACTACATACTCAGATCTTCACCAAACTTTGCAGGGATACATTGGATGTCAAGACACGTGGAAAAAACGTACAAAAAAGAGATTGGAGACATCAAGATTTTGGACGAATTTTTTAACAATTTTCAAATTTTCAGAAAGGATGTTCCAGATAAGGTCAAAAACGACATACTCAGATCTTCACCAAACTTTGCAGGGATACATTGGATATCAAGACACGTGGAAAAAACGTACAAAACAAGAGATTGGAGACATCAAGATTTTGGACGAATTTTTTAAGAATTTTCAAATTTTCAGATAGGAGGTTCCAGATAAGGTCAAAAACTACATACTCAGATCTTCACCAAACTTTGCAGGGATACATTGGATGTCAAGACACGTGGAAAAAACGTACAAAACAAGAGATTGGAGAGATCAAGATTTTGGACGAATTTTTTAAGAATTTTCAAATTTTCAGATAGGAGGTTTCATATAAGGTCAAAAACTACATACTCAGATCTTCACCAAACATTGCAGGGATACATTATATATCAAGACACGTGGAAAAAACGTACAAAACAAGAGATTGGAGACATCAAGATTTTGGACGAATTTTTTAAGAATTTTCAAATTTTCAGATAGGAGGTTCCAGATGAGGTCAAAAACTACATACTCAGATCTTCACCAAACTTTGCAGGAATACTTTGCATGTCAAGACACGTGGAAAAAACGTACAAAACAAGAGATCGGAGACATCAAGATTTTCGACGAATTTTTTAAGAATTTTCAAATTTTCAGATAGGAGGTTCCATATAAGGTCAAAAACTACATACTCAGATCTTCACCAAACTTTGCATGGATACATTATGTGTCAAGACACGTGGAAAAAACGTACAAAACAAAAGATTGGAGACATCAAGATTTTGGTCGAATTTTTTAAGAATTTTCAAATTTTCAGATGGGAGGTTCCAGATAAGGTCAAAAACTACATACTCAGATCTTCACCAAACTTTGCAGGGATACATTGGATGTCAAGACACGTGGAAAGAACGTACAAAAAAGAGATTGGAGACATCAAGATTTTGGACGAATTTTTTAACAATTTTCAAATTTTCAGAAAGGATGTTCCAGATAAGGTCAAAAACGACATACTCAGATCTTCACCAAACTTTGCAGGGATACATTGGATATCAAGACACGTGGAAAAAACGTACAAAACAAGAGATTGGAGACATCAAGATTTTGGACGAATTTTTTAAGAATTTTCAAATTTTCAGATGGGAGGTTCAATATAAGGTCAAAAACTTCATACTCAGATCTTCACCAAACTTTGCAGGGATACATTGGATGTCAAGACACGTGGAAAAAACGTACAAAACAAGAGATTGGAGACATCAAGATTTTGGTCGAATTTTTTAAGAATTTTCAAATTTTCAGATAGGAGGTTCCATATAAGGTCAAAAACTACATACTCAGATCTTCACCAAACATTGCAGGAATACATTGGATGTCAAGACACGTGGAAAAAACGTACAAAACAAGAGATTGGAGACATCAAGATTTTGGACGAATTTTTTAAGAATTTTCAAATTTTCAGATAGGAGGTTCCAGATAAGGTCAAAAACTACATACTCAGATCTTCACCAAACTTTGCAGGGATACATTGGATGTCAAGACACGTGGAAAAAACGTACAAAACAAGAGATTGGGGTCTTCAAGATTTTGGACGGATTTTTTAGGAATTTTCAAATTTTCAGATGGGAGGTTCCAGATAAGGTCAAAAACTACATACTCAGATCTTCACCAAACATTGCAGGGATACATTGGATGTCAAGACACGTGGAAAAAACGTACAAAACAAGAGATTGGAGACATCAAAATTTTGGACGAATTTTTTAAGAATTTTCAAATTTTCAGATAAGAGGTTCCAGATGAGGTCAAAAACTACATACTCAGATCTTCACCAAACTTTGCAGGAATACTTTGCATGTCAAGACACGTGGAAAAAACGTACAAAACAAGAGATCGGAGACATCAAGATTTTCGACGAATTTTTTAAGAATTTTCAAATTTTCAGATAGGAGGTTCCATATAAGGTCAAAAACTACATACTCAGATCTTCACCAAACTTTGCAGGGATACATTGGAGGTCGAGACACGTGGAAAAAAAGTACAAAACAAGAGATTGGGGTCACCAAGATTTTGGACGGATTTTTTAGGAATTTTCAAATTTTCAGATGGGAGGTTCCAGATAAGGTCAAAAACTACATACTCAGATCTTCACCAAACATTGCAGGGATACATTGGATGTCAAGACACGTGGAAAAAACGTACAAAACAAGAGATTGGAGACATCAAGATTTTGGACGAATTTTTTAAGAATTTTCAAATTTTCAGATAGGAGGTTCCAGATGAGGTCAAAAACTACATACTCAGATCTTCACCAAACTTTGCAGGAATACTTTGCATGTCAAGACACGTGGAAAAAACGTACAAAACAAGAGATCGGAGACATCAAGATTTTCGACGAATTTTTTAAGAATTTTCAAATTTTCAGATGGGAGGTTCCAGATAAGGTCAAAAACTACATACTCAGATCTTCACCAAACTTTGCAGGGATACATTGGATGTCAAGACACGTGGAAAAAACGTACAAAAAAGAGATTGGAGACATCAAGATTTTGGACGAATTTTTTAACAATTTTCAAATTTTCAGAAAGGATGTTCCAGATAAGGTCAAAAACGACATACTCAGATCTTCACCAAACTTTGCAGGGATACATTGGATATCAAGACACGTGGAAAAAACGTACAAAACAAGAGATTGGAGACATCAAGATTTTGGACGAATTTTTTAAGAATTTTCAAATTTTCAGATGGGAGGTTCAATATAAGGTCAAAAACTACATACTCAGATCTTCACCAAACTTTGCAGGGATACATTGGATGTCAAGACACGTGGAAAAAACGTACAAAACAAGAGATTGGAGACATCAAGATTTTGGTCGAATTTTTTAAGAATTTTCAAATTTTCAGATAGGAGGTTCCATATAAGGTCAAAAACTACATACTCAGATCTTCACCAAACATTGCAGGAATACATTGGATGTCAAGACACGTGGAAAAAACGTACAAAACAAGAGATTGGAGACATCAAGATTTTGGACGAATTTTTTAAGAATTTTCAAATTTTCAGATAGGAGGTTCCAGATAAGGTCAAAAACTACATACTCTGATCTTCACCAAACTTTGCAGGGATACATTGGATGTCAAGACACGTGGAAAAAACGTACAAAACAAGAGATTGGGGTCATCAAGATTTTGGACGGATTTTTTAGGAATTTTCAAATTTTCAGATGGGAGGTTCCAGATAAGGTCAAAAACTACATACTCAGATCTTCACCAAACATTGCAGGGATACATTGGATGTCAAGACACGTGGAAAAAACGTACAAAACAAGAGATTGGAGACATCAAGATTTTGGACGAATTTTTTAAGAATTTTCAAATTTTCAGATAGGAGGTTCCATATAAGGTCAAAAACTACATACTCAGATCTTCACCAAACTTTGCAGGAATACTTTGCATGTCAAGACACGTGGAAAAAACATACAAAACATAGGATTGGTGACATCAAGATTTTGGACGCATTTTTTAAGAATTTTCAAATTTTCAGATAGGAGGTTCCATATAAGGTCAAAAACTACATACTCAGATCTTCACCAAACTTTGCAGGGATACATTGGAGGTCGAGACACGTGGAAAAAAAGTACAAAACAAGAGATTGGGGTCATCAAGATTTTGGACGGATTTTTTAGGAATTTTCAAATTTTCAGATGGGAGGTTCCAGATAAGGTCAAAAACTACATACTCAGATCTTCACCAAACATTGCAGGGATACATTGGATGTCAAGACACGTGGAAAAAACGTACAAAACAAGAGATTGGAGACATCAAGATTTTGGACGAATTTTTTAAGAATTTTCAAATTTTCAGATAGGAGGTTCCAGATGAGGTCAAAAACTACATACTCAGATCTTCACCAAACTTTGCAGGAATACTTTGCATGTCAAGACACGTGGAAAAAACGTACAAAACAAGAGATCGGAGACATCAAGATTTTCGACGAATTTTTTAAGAATTTTCAAATTTTCAGATGGGAGGTTCCAGATAAGGTCAAAAACGACATACTCAGATCTTCACCAAACTTTGCAGGGATCCATTGGAGGTCGAGACACGTGGAAAAAACGTACAAAACAAGAGATTGGAGACATCAAGATTTTGGACGAATTTTTTAAGAATTTTCAAATTTTCAGATAGGAGGTTCCATATAAGGTCAAAAACTACATACTCAGATCTTCACCAAACATTGCAGGAATACATTGGATGTCAAGACACGTGGAAAAAACGTACAAAACAAGAGATTGGGGTCATCAAGATTTTGCACGGATTTTTTAGGAATTTTCAAATTTTCAGATGGGAGGTTCCAGATAAAGTCAAAAACTACATACTCAGATCTTCACCAAACTTTGCAGGGATACATTGGATGTCAAGACACGTGGAAAAAACGTACAAAACAAGAGATTGGAGACATCAAGATTTTGGACGAATTTTTTAAGAATTTTCAAATTTTCAGATAGGAGGTTCCATATAAAGTCAAAAACTACATACTCAGATCTTCACCAAACTTTGCAGGAATACTTTGCATGTCAAGACACGTGGAAAAAACGTACAAAACAAGAGAACGGAGACATCAAGATTTTCGACGAATTTTTTAAGAATTTTCAAATTTTCAGATAGGAGGTTCCATATCAGGTCAAAAACTACATACTCAGATCTTCACCAAATTTTGCAGGAATACTTTGCATGTCAAGACACGTGGAAAAGACGTACAAAACAAGAGATCGGAGACATCAAGATTTTCGACGATTTTTTTAAGAATTTTCAAATTTTCAGATGGGAGGTTCCAGATAAGGTCAAAAACGACATACTCAGATCTTCACCAAACTTTGCATGGATACATTGGATGTCAAGACACGTGGAAAAAACATACAAAACATAGGATTGGTGACATCAAGATTTTGGACGAATTTTTTAAGAATTTTCAAATTTTCAGATAGGAGGTTCCATATAAGGTCAAAAACTACATACTCAGATCTTCACCAAACTTTGCAGGGATACATTGGATGTCAAGACACGTGGAAAAAACGTACAAAACAAGAGATTGGAGACATCAAGATTTTGGACGAATTTTTTTTGAGAATTTTCAAATTTTCAGATAGGAGGTTCCATATAAGGTCAAAAACTACATACTCAGATCTTCACCAAACTTTGCATGGATACATTATGTGTCAAGACACGTGGAAAAAACGTACAAAACAAAAGATTGGAGACATCAAGATTTTGGTCGAATTTTTTAAGAATTTTCAAATTTTCAGATGGGAGGTTCCAGATAAGGTCAAAAACTACATACTCAGATCTTCACCAAACTTTGCAGGGATACATTGGATGTCAAGACACGTGGAAAAAACGTACAAAAAAGAGATTGGAGACATCAAGATTTTGGACGAATTTTTTAACAATTTTCAAATTTTCAGAAAGGATGTTCCAGATAAGGTCAAAAACGACATACTCAGATCTTCACCAAACTTTGCAGGGATACATTGGATATCAAGACACGTGGAAAAAACGTACAAAACAAGAGATTGGAGACATCAAGATTTTGGACGAATTTTTTAAGAATTTTCAAATTTTCAGATAGGAGGTTCCAGATAAGGTCAAAAACTACATACTCAGATCTTCACCAAACTTTGCAGGGATACATTGGATGTCAAGACACGTGGAAAAAACGTACAAAACAAGAGATTGGAGACATCAAGATTTTGGACGAATTTTTTAAGAATTTTCAAATTTTCAGATAGGAGGTTTCATATAAGGTCAAAAACTACATACTCAGATCTTCACCAAACATTGCAGGGATACATTATATATCAAGACACGTGGAAAAAACGTACAAAACAAGAGATTGGAGACATCAAGATTTTGGACGAATTTTTTAAGAATTTTCAAATTTTCAGATAGGAGGTTCCAGATGAGGTCAAAAACTACATACTCAGATCTTCACCAAACTTTGCAGGAATACTTTGCATGTCAAGACACGTGGAAAAAACGTACAAAACAAGAGATCGGAGACATCAAGATTTTCGACGAATTTTTTAAGAATTTTCAAATTTTCAGATAGGAGGTTCCATATAAGGTCAAAAACTACATACTCAGATCTTCACCAAACTTTGCATGGATACATTATGTGTCAAGACACGTGGAAAAAACGTACAAAACAAAAGATTGGAGACATCAAGATTTTGGTCGAATTTTTTAAGAATTTTCAAATTTTCAGATGGGAGGTTCCAGATAAGGTCAAAAACTACATACTCAGATCTTCACCAAACTTTGCAGGGATACATTGGATGTCAAGACACGTGGAAAGAACGTACAAAAAAGAGATTGGAGACATCAAGATTTTGGACGAATTTTTTAACAATTTTCAAATTTTCAGAAAGGATGTTCCAGATAAGGTCAAAAACGACATACTCAGATCTTCACCAAACTTTGCAGGGATACATTGGATATCAAGACACGTGGAAAAAACGTACAAAACAAGAGATTGGAGACATCAAGATTTTGGACGAATTTTTTAAGAATTTTCAAATTTTCAGATGGGAGGTTCAATATAAGGTCAAAAACTACATACTCAGATCTTCACCAAACTTTGCAGGGATACATTGGATGTCAAGACACGTGGAAAAAACGTACAAAACAAGAGATTGGAGACATCAAGATTTTGGTCGAATTTTTTAAGAATTTTCAAATTTTCAGATAGGAGGTTCCATATAAGGTCAAAAACTACATACTCAGATCTTCACCAAACATTGCAGGAATACATTGGATGTCAAGACACGTGGAAAAAACGTACAAAACAAGAGATTGGAGACATCAAGATTTTGGACGAATTTTTTAAGAATTTTCAAATTTTCAGATAGGAGGTTCCAGATAAGGTCAAAAACTACATACTCAGATCTTCACCAAACTTTGCAGGGATACATTGGATGTCAAGACACGTGGAAAAAACGTACAAAACAAGAGATTGGGGTCTTCAAGATTTTGGACGGATTTTTTAGGAATTTTCAAATTTTCAGATGGGAGGTTCCAGATAAGGTCAAAAACTACATACTCAGATCTTCACCAAACATTGCAGGGATACATTGGATGTCAAGACACGTGGAAAAAACGTACAAAACAAGAGATTGGAGACATCAAAATTTTGGACGAATTTTTTAAGAATTTTCAAATTTTCAGATAAGAGGTTCCAGATGAGGTCAAAAACTACATACTCAGATCTTCACCAAACTTTGCAGGAATACTTTGCATGTCAAGACACGTGGAAAAAACGTACAAAACAAGAGATCGGAGACATCAAGATTTTCGACGAATTTTTTAAGAATTTTCAAATTTTCAGATAGGAGGTTCCATATAAGGTCAAAAACTACATACTCAGATCTTCACCAAACTTTGCAGGGATACATTGGAGGTCGAGACACGTGGAAAAAAAGTACAAAACAAGAGATTGGGGTCACCAAGATTTTGGACGGATTTTTTAGGAATTTTCAAATTTTCAGATGGGAGGTTCCAGATAAGGTCAAAAACTACATACTCAGATCTTCACCAAACATTGCAGGGATACATTGGATGTCAAGACACGTGGAAAAAACGTACAAAACAAGAGATTGGAGACATCAAGATCTTGGACGAATTTTTTAAGAATTTTCAAATTTTCAGATAGGAGGTTCCAGATGAGGTCAAAAACTACATACTCAGATCTTCACCAAACTTTGCAGGAATACTTTGCATGTCAAGACACGTGGAAAAAACGTACAAAACAAGAGATCGGAGACATCAAGATTTTCGACGAATTTTTTAAGAATTTTCAAATTTTCAGATGGGAGGTTCCAGATAAGGTCAAAAACTACATACTCAGATCTTCACCAAACTTTGCAGGGATACATTGGATGTCAAGACACGTGGAAAAAACGTACAAAAAAGAGATTGGAGACATCAAGATTTTGGACGAATTTTTTAACAATTTTCAAATTTTCAGAAAGGATGTTCCAGATAAGGTCAAAAACGACATACTCAGATCTTCACCAAACTTTGCAGGGATACATTGGATATCAAGACACGTGGAAAAAACGTACAAAACAAGAGATTGGAGACATCAAGATTTTGGACGAATTTTTTAAGAATTTTCAAATTTTCAGATGGGAGGTTCAATATAAGGTCAAAAACTACATACTCAGATCTTCACCAAACTTTGCAGGGATACATTGGATGTCAAGACACGTGGAAAAAACGTACAAAACAAGAGATTGGAGACATCAAGATTTTGGTCGAATTTTTTAAGAATTTTCAAATTTTCAGATAGGAGGTTCCATATAAGGTCAAAAACTACATACTCAGATCTTCACCAAACATTGCAGGAATACATTGGATGTTAAGACACGTGGAAAAAACGTACAAAACAAGAGATTGGAGACATCAAGATTTTGGACGAATTTTTTAAGAATTTTCAAATTTTCAGATAGGAGGTTCCAGATAAGGTCAAAAACTACATACTCTGATCTTCACCAAACTTTGCAGGGATACATTGGATGTCAAGACACGTGGAAAAAACGTACAAAACAAGAGATTGGGGTCATCAAGATTTTGGACGGATTTTTTAGGAATTTTCAAATTTTCAGATGGGAGGTTCCAGATAAGGTCAAAAACTACATACTCAGATCTTCACCAAACATTGCAGGGATACATTGGATGTCAAGACACGTGGAAAAAACGTACAAAACAAGAGATTGGAGACATCAAGATTTTGGACGAATTTTTTAAGAATTTTCAAATTTTCAGATAGGAGGTTCCATATAAGGTCAAAAACTACATACTCAGATCTTCACCAAACTTTGCAGGAATACTTTGCATGTCAAGACACGTGGAAAAAACATACAAAACATAGGATTGGTGACATCAAGATTTTGGACGCATTTTTTAAGAATTTTCAAATTTTCAGATAGGAGGTTCCATATAAGGTCAAAAACTACATACTCAGATCTTCACCAAACTTTGCAGGGATACATTGGAGGTCGAGACACGTGGAAAAAAAGTACAAAACAAGAGATTGGGGTCATCAAGATTTTGGACGGATTTTTTAGGAATTTTCAAATTTTCAGATGGGAGGTTCCAGATAAGGTCAAAAACTACATACTCAGATCTTCACCAAACATTGCAGGGATACATTGGATGTCAAGACACGTGGAAAAAACGTACAAAACAAGAGATTGGAGACATCAAGATTTTGGACGAATTTTTTAAGAATTTTCAAATTTTCAGATAGGAGGTTCCAGATGAGGTCAAAAACTACATACTCAGATCTTCACCAAACTTTGCAGGAATACTTTGCATGTCAAGACACGTGGAAAAAACGTACAAAACAAGAGATCGGAGACATCAAGATTTTCGACGAATTTTTTAAGAATTTTCAAATTTTCAGATGGGAGGTTCCAGATAAGGTCAAAAACGACATACTCAGATCTTCACCAAACTTTGCAGGGATCCATTGGAGGTCGAGACACGTGGAAAAAACGTACAAAACAAGAGATTGGAGACATCAAGATTTTGGACGAATTTTTTAAGAATTTTCAAATTTTCAGATAGGAGGTTCCATATAAGGTCAAAAACTACATACTCAGATCTTCACCAAACTTTGCAGGGATACATTGGATGTCAAGACACGTGGAAAAAACGTACAAAACAAGAGATTGGAGACATCAAGATTTTCGACGAATTTTTTAAGAATTTTCAAATTTTCAGAAAGGATGTTCCAGATAAGGTCAAAAACGACATACTCAGATCTTCACCAAACTTTGCAGGGATCCATTGGAGGTCGAGACACGTGGAAAAAACGTACAAAACAAGAGATTGGAGACATCAAGATCTTGGACGAATTTTTGAAGAATTTTCAAATTTTCAGATGGGAGGTTCCAGATAAGGTCAAAAACTACATACTCAGATCTTCACCAAACTTTGCAGGGATACATTGGATGTCAAGACACGTGGGAAAAACGTACAAAAAAGAGATTGGAGACATCAAGATTTTGGACGAATTTTTTAACAATTTTCAAATTTTCAGAAAGGATGTTCCAGATAAGGTCAAAAACGACATACTCAGATCTTCACCAAACTTTGCATGGATACATTGGATGTCAAGACACGTGGAAAAAACGTACAAAACAAGAGATTGGGGTCATCAAGATTTTGCACGGATTTTTTAGGAATTTTCAAATTTTCAGATGGGAGGTTCCAGATAAGGTCAAAAACTACATACTCAGATCTTCACCAAACTTTGCAGGGATACATTGGATGTCAAGACACGTGGAAAAAACGTACAAAACAAGAGATTGGAGACATCAAGATTTTGGACGAATTTTTTAAGAATTTTCAAATTTTCAGATAGGAGGTTCCATATAAGGTCAAAAACTACATACTCAGATCTTCACCAAACTTTGCATGGATACATTATGTGTCAAGACACGTGGAAAAACGTACAAAACAAAAGATTGGAGACATCAAGATTTTGGTCGAATTTTTGAAGAATTTTCAAATTTTCAGATGGGAGGTTCCAGATAAGGTCAAAAACTACATACTCAGATCTTCACCAAACTTTGCAGGGATACATTGGATGTCAAGACACGTGGAAAAAACGTACAAAAAAGAGATTGGAGACATCAAGATTTTGGACGAATTTTTTAACAATTTTCAAATTTTCAGAAAGGATGTTCCAGATAAGGTCAAAAACGACATACTCAGATCTTCACCAAACTTTGCATGGATACATTGGATGTCAAGACACCTGGAAAAAACGTACAAAACAAGAGATTGGGGTCATCAAGATTTTGCACGGATTTTTTAGGAATTTTCAAATTTTCAGATGGGAGGTTCCAGATAAGGTCAAAAACTACATACTCAGATCTTCACCAAACTTTGCAGGGATACATTGGATGTCAAGACACGTGGAAAAAACGTACAAAACAAGAGATTGGGGTCATCAAGATTTTGCACGGATTTTTTAGGAATTTTCAAATTTTCAGATGGGAGGTTCCAGATAAGGTCAAAAACTACATACTCAGATCTTCACCAAACTTTGCAGGGATACATTGGATGTCAAGACACGTGGAAAAAACGTACAAAACAAGAGATTGGGGTCATCAAGATTTTGCACGGATTTTTTAGGAATTTTCAAATTTTCAGATGGGAGGTTCCAGATAAGGTCAAAAACTACATACTCAGATCTTCACCAAACTTTGCAGGGATACATTGGATGTCAAGACACGTGGAAAAAACGTACAAAACAAGAGATTGGGGTCATCAAGATTTTGCACGGATTTTTTAGGAATTTTCAAATTTTCAGATGGGAGGTTCCAGATAAGGTCAAAAACTACATACTCAGATCTTCACCAAACTTTGCAGGGATACATTGGATGTCAAGACACGTAGAAAAAACGTACAAAACAAGAGATTGGAGACATCAAGATTTTGGACGAATTTTTTAAGAATTTTCAAATTTTCAGATAGGAGGTTCCATATAAGGTCAAAAACTACATACTCAGATCTTCACCAAACTTTGCATGGATACATTATGTGTCAAGACACGTGGAAAAAACGTACAAAACAAAAGATTGGAGACATCAAGATATTGGTCGAATTTTTTAAGAATTTTCAAATTTTCAGATGGGAGGTTCCAGATAAGGTCAAAAACTACATACTCAGATCTTCACCAAACTTTGCAGGGATACATTGGATGTCAAGACACGTGGAAAAAACGTACAAAACAAGAGATAGGAGACATCAAGATTTTGGACGAATTTTTTAACAATTTTCAAATTTTCAGAAAGGATGTTCCAGATAAGGTCAAAAACTACATACTCAGATCTTCACCAAACTTTGCAGGGATACATTGGATGTCAAGACACGTGGAAAAAACGTACAAAACAAGAGATCGGAGACATCAAGATTTTCGACGAATTTTTTAAGAATTTTCAAATTTTCAGATGGGAGGTTCCATATAAGGTCAAAAACTACATACTCAGATCTTCACCAAACTTTGCAGGGATACATTGGATGTCAAGACACGTGGAAAAAACGTACAAAACAAGAGATTGGAGACATCAAAATTTTGGACGAATTTTTTAAGAATTTTCAAATTTTCAGATAGGAGGTTCCAGATGAGGTCAAAAACTACATACTCAGATCTTCACCAAACTTTGCAGGAATACTTTGCATGTCAAGACACGTGGAAAAAACGTACAAAACAAGAGATCGGAGACATCAAGATTTTCGACGAATTTTTTAAGAATTTTCAAATTTTCAGATAGGAGGTTCCATATAAGGTCAAAAACTACATACTCAGATCTTCACCAAACTTTGCATGGATACATTATGTGTCAAGACACGTGGAAAAAACGTACAAAACAAAAGATTGGAGACATCAAGATTTTGGTCGAATTTTTTAAGAATTTTCAAATTTTCAGATGGGAGGTTCCAGATAAGGTCAAAAACTACATACTCAGATCTTCACCAAACTTTGCAGGGATACATTGGATGTCAAGACACGTGGAAAAAACGTACAAAACAAGAGATTGGAGACATCAAGATTATGGACGAATTTTTTGAGAATTTTCAAATTTTCAGAAAGGAGGTTCCATATAAGGTCAAAAACTACATACTCAGATCTTCACCAAACTTTGCAGGGATACATTGGATGTCAAGACACGTGGAAAAAACGTACAAAACAAGAGATTGGTGACATCAAGATTTTCGACGAATTTTTTAAGAATTTTCAAATTTTCAGAAAGGATGTTCCAGATAAGGTCAAAAACGACATACTCAGATCTTCACCAAACTTTGCAGGGATACATTGGAGGTCGAGACACGTGGAAAAAACGTACAAAACAAGAGATTGGAGACATCAAGATTTTGGACGAATTTTTGAAGAATTTTCAAATTTTCTGATAGGAGGTCCCAGATAAGGTCAAAAACTACATACTCAGATCTCCACCAAACATTGCAGGGATACATTGGATGTCAAGACACGTGGAAAAAACGTACAAAACAAGAGATTGGAGACATCAAGATTTTCGACGAATTTTTGAAGAATTTTCAAATTTTCAGATAGGAGGTTCCAGATAAGGTCAAAAACTACATACTCAGATCTTCACCAAACGTTGCAGGGATACTTTGCATGTCAAGACACGTGGAAAAAACGTACAAAACAAGAGATTGGAGACATCAAGATTTTCGACGAATTTTTTAAGAATTTTCAAATTTTCAGATGGGAGGTTCCAGATAAGGTCAAAAACGACATACTCAGATCTTCACCAAACTTTGCATGGATACATTGGATGTCAAGACACGTGGAAAAAACGTACAAAACAAGAGATTGGGGTCATCAAGATTTTGCACGGATTTTTGAAGAATTTTCAAATTTTCAGATAGGAGGTTCCAGATAAGGTCAAAAACTACATACTCAGATCTTCACCAAACTTTGCAGGGATCCATTGGAGGTCGAGACACGTGGAAAAAACGTACAAAACAAGAGATTGGAGACATCAAGATTTTGGACGAATTTTTGAAGAATTTTCAAATTTTCAGATAGGAAGTTCCAGATAAGGTCTAAAACTACATACTCAGATCTCCACCAAACATTGCAGGAATACATTGGATGTCAAGACACGTGGAAAAAACGTACAAAACAAGAGATTGGAGACATCAAGATTTTCGACGAATTTTTGAAGAATTTTCAAATTTTCAGAAAGGATGTTCCAGATGAGGTCAAAAACTACATACTCAGATCTTCACCAAACTTTGCAGGGATACATTGGATGTCAAGACACGTGGAAAAAACGTACAAAACAAGAGATTGGAGACATCAAGATTATGGACGAATTTTTTGAGAATTTTCAAATTTTCAGAAAGGAGGTTCCATATAAGGTCAAAAACTACATACTCAGATCTTCACCAAACTTTGCAGGGATACATTGGATGTCAAGACACGTGGAAAAAACGTACAAAACAAGAGATTGGTGACATCAAGATTTTCGACGAATTTTTTAAGAATTTTCAAATTTTCAGAAAGGATGTTCCAGATAAGGTCAAAAACGACATACTCAGATCTTCACCAAACTTTGCAGGGATACATTGGAGGTCGAGACACGTGGAAAAAACGTACAAAACAAGAGATTGGAGACATCAAGATTTTGGACGAATTTTTTAAGAATTTTCAAATTTTCAGATAGGAGGTTCCATATAAGGTCAAAAACTACATACTCAGATCTTCACCAAACTTTGCATGGATACATTATGTGTCAAGACACGTGGAAAAACGTACAAAACAAAAGATTGGAGACATCAAGATTTTGGTCGAATTTTTTAAGAATTTTCAAATTTTCAGATGGGAGGTTCCAGATAAGGTCAAAAACTACATACTCAGATCTTCACCAAACTTTGCAGGGATACATTGGATGTCAAGACACGTGGAAAAAACGTACAAAAAAGAGATTGGAGACATCAAGATTTTGGACGAATTTTTTAACAATTTTCAAATTTTCAGAAAGGATGTTCCAGATAAGGTCAAAAACGACATACTCAGATCTTCACCAAACTTTGCATGGATACATTGGATGTCAAGACACCTGGAAAAAACGTACAAAACAAGAGATTGGGGTCATCAAGATTTTGCACGGATTTTTTAGGAATTTTCAAATTTTCAGATGGGAGGTTCCAGATAAGGTCAAAAACTACATACTCAGATCTTCACCAAACTTTGCAGGGATACATTGGATGTCAAGACACGTGGAAAAAACGTACAAAACAAGAGATTGGGGTCATCAAGATTTTGCACGGATTTTTTAGGAATTTTCAAATTTTCAGATGGGAGGTTCCAGATAAGGTCAAAAACTACATACTCAGATCTTCACCAAACTTTGCAGGGATACATTGGATGTCAAGACACGTGGAAAAAACGTACAAAACAAGAGATTGGGGTCATCAAGATTTTGCACGGATTTTTTAGGAATTTTCAAATTTTCAGATGGGAGGTTCCAGATAAGGTCAAAAACTACATACTCAGATCTTCACCAAACTTTGCAGGGATACATTGGATGTCAAGACACGTGGAAAAAACGTACAAAACAAGAGATTGGGGTCATCAAGATTTTGCACGGATTTTTTAGGAATTTTCAAATTTTCAGATGGGAGGTTCCAGATAAGGTCAAAAACTACATACTCAGATCTTCACCAAACTTTGCAGGGATACATTGGATGTCAAGACACGTAGAAAAAACGTACAAAACAAGAGATTGGAGACATCAAGATTTTGGACGAATTTTTTAAGAATTTTCAAATTTTCAGATAGGAGGTTCCATATAAGGTCAAAAACTACATACTCAGATCTTCACCAAACTTTGCATGGATACATTATGTGTCAAGACACGTGGAAAAAACGTACAAAACAAAAGATTGGAGACATCAAGATATTGGTCGAATTTTTTAAGAATTTTCAAATTTTCAGATGGGAGGTTCCAGATAAGGTCAAAAACTACATACTCAGATCTTCACCAAACTTTGCAGGGATACATTGGATGTCAAGACACGTGGAAAAAACGTACAAAACAAGAGATAGGAGACATCAAGATTTTGGACGAATTTTTTAACAATTTTCAAATTTTCAGAAAGGATGTTCCAGATAAAGTCAAAAACTACATACTCAGATCTTCACCAAACTTTGCAGGGATACATTGGATGTCAAGACACGTGGAAAAAACGTACAAAACAAGAGATCGGAGACATCAAGATTTTCGACGAATTTTTTAAGAATTTTCAAATTTTCAGATGGGAGGTTCCATATAAGGTCAAAAACTACATACTCAGATCTTCACCAAACTTTGCAGGGATAC